>NW_025207477.1:0-857 GCF_004010195.1 Chiloscyllium plagiosum | reverse complement strand
CAGTCTCGCCAATGTAGAGGAGACCGCATCGGGAGCAACGGATACAATAGATGATATTAGTGGATGTGCAGGTAAAACTTTGATGGATGTGGAAGGCTCCTTTAGGGCCTTGGATGGAGGTGAGGGAGGAGGTGTGGGCACAGGCCGATGGGTCTGTTTCCATGCTGTACATCTCTATGGCTCTAAGTCCCTTTGTGTTGTTGCAGCTTCCTGCAGCTTTTCTCCATTTATATAATACTTTTTTTCTCTCCCTTCCAGCTTCACATTTTCTCACATTATACTACATTTGCCAAGTTTTTACCCACTTATTTAACCTGTTGTAAGATCTCTATACGTTGTTTGTATCCCTCTCACGATTCTGCTTTTCCTCTGATTTTTGTGCTGTCTACAAATTTGGTTACAGAACATTCACTGCTTTCTCTAAGTCCTAGGTATGTATGTTGTAGACATCTGCCATGCCAATGCTGAGCCCTGCGAACCCCACTGGTTGCCAATCTGAAAAAGAAATCTTATCCTCACTCATTGTTTCCTGCTCATTAGTCAATTCTCTATTCACACAAATTAAATACCTCCAACATCATGGGCTGTGATCTTATGTCTTAACCTTTTGGAGAAACCTTGTTGAATGCCTTCTGGAAGTTTATCAACTTGTCCATCCCAATCCACTCTGGCTGACACTTCCTTGAAAACTCTAAATTAGATACAATTTCCCCTTCATGAAGCTATGCTGACTCTGCTTGATTAGATTCGATTTTCCAAATGTTCTGCTATTACTTCCTTAATAATTGATTCCAATACTTTTCCAACAATAGGGGTCAGACTAATCAGCCTATAGTTACTTACTTATCGCCTCCCTC
>NW_025207476.1:7618-13000 GCF_004010195.1 Chiloscyllium plagiosum | reverse complement strand
ATGCCCTTGAAAGAAGACTCTGGAATATTTTGTGTGGTTGAGAGGCAATATTTTGTTGTGCTGAGCTGTTTTGCTTGTTTATTTATTCATTAAATACCTTTATTGATTTTTCTGTTTTGCACATGGGTGTAGTTGTGTTTTGGTTGTGTTGCTGTTGCTATTGTGGGTTTTTGTTGCTCATTTTTCAGTTGTCACATGTATATAGAGTAATGTTTGCTGGTGTTGTAATTTATCTTTCTTTTTATGGTTTTGTAAGAAAAGGTGAATTAAAATATCTGTTAAAAAAAGGACAACACAGATCAAAATTCAATGTATTGGCCTAATGAATGACAAAAGTCTAGTGATAATTTCTGTCAACTATTGATATATTTTTAAGTATAAAAAGCTGGTCTTTGTCGGTTTAACATGGAAGAGAAATTGAAAACAACTTGTACCTCTCCCTGTCTCAAGTTTTAGCCAAACCTGTTGCAGTTCCATTGTCTATAAAAACTGATTTTTTTGAGCATTGTTGGCTTTTTTGCTCTCATAGGTCCCAGGTGTTTTAGCTAATTTTAATCCAGTTCGACAGGTTTCCTATTTTTAGGCATTAAGCTGCCCAATTACAATGGGTAGTTACTCCAATGTAGTCTAATCAGAAATTTCCTGTCATAGGGTGAAGAGTCAAAATAGTGCCATCAAGCTCCCTTGTGTTGAAAGTGCTCTGCTGACTTCCCAACACCACTGCACAGCAGATGGTAGGGGGTGAAAACCCTCAAGGATCCAGAAAGGGAAAGAAACAGCTCACCAAACCATCCAAACTGACAGCACCATCAACGCAGAGCAACACACAAACACATATAACTACACAATGCTGGTGTGAAAAGAGGTCTCTCATGTGTAACATAGTGGAGAAATGTCGTGCTTCCTCTGCAACGTGGAAATGATTTGTCTTTGAACAGTATTCCTAACATTATGCACATTAAATATAATGTTTCTACTGCAACTATATCCAGACACCTCGGAGTGAACCGTTTCATAAGTAGACAGCGTGAATTTTATTGCACTACCTGCAACTTACAATGTATTCTGATGTTCTCTCACAAATTCAAAGTGAGAAAGAATTCAAAGGTAGAGGGGATGCGACTAACACTGGGCATGTTCATCTCATTTTCCTCATATCTCAGGGACAACATCATAAGGGATGGGGCAAAACTGCTCTGTTAAAGACATTCTTTGAAGATGGAAACAAATGTGCAATGTGTGACATTAAAAGACTTTGATGCTCCCCCCACTCCCACCAAAATAAACTGCAGCCTGTGCAGTGACATGGGGAGTCCAACAGAGAGTGGCGTTGTATCTCTTTAAACAGACGATGGAATGAATGATTGATAGATTAGATAGATTAGATAGATTAGATAGATTAGATAGATTAGATAGATAGACAGACAGATAGACAGATAGACAGACAGATAGACAGACAGATAGACAGACAGATAGACAGACAGATAGACAGACAGATAGACAGACAGACAGATAGACGGATAGATGGATAGATGGATAGACAGACAGACAGGTTTCACTCCAAAACAATAGAGACCCCAATTGGGCAGAGACACAGACATACACAGAAACAGAGATACGTGGAGATATTCTCAGGCTGAAGCAAACCCCTGAGACAGGGATGTCCCTCATGGGAGACAGTGAGTGTGAGAAACCATCGAGGGTGCTGGGACCAACCGGAATAATGAGTATAACTCCTTCAGTCTGTCCATGTGTAAACTTGTGTTTGTTTCCGTCTGACTGTTCCCCTTCTCTCTCTGTTCTTCTCTCACTCCCCTTGTCTCTCTCCCCCCACCTTTCTCCATCCCCACTCTTCATCTCTCTCTCTCTTACTCCGTCTCTCTTTCTCCCTCGCCCTCCTTTTCTCCTCATCCTTTTCTCCATTTCAAATATGTAAGTGCCCACCATATTTTGTACCCCCTCAAAAATATTTTATCCCTCCTTTCACTCTGCTCCCAAACTTAGGCAGTTTCCACAAATAGTTTTCTCACCAAAGGTGCACCCCAAATATTTTGCTGACCCCAATACTGCACTGAGCCCCATTCTCTGGGGCAGAGGTAAATAAGTCTGTGTGGATTGACTGGCCTGTGACTGACAGCAAGATCCTCGTGCCAGAATTACCGAAGTTTTACATCACAGAGGGAGTTCCTTCAGCCCATTACGCCTGCACTACCCCAACATTCCTCCCATACTTAAATGGCCCATGTCCTGTCCAGCTCCTCAGGATTTGCCCAAATGGCATAATTGACTACCCTTCCTGTTGACACTGCTCCTCTGCTCTGTCTCACACCCTGCCTCTTGTGCTGCCCCTCCTCCATCTGTCTCTCCTACCACAACCCCTCCCTCTTCTCCACTAAAAAAAAACCGTAAAACACTCCCTCCTCTCTCAGGCTCTCCTGGCACCTCCTTTTTAACCACTCTTCCGCTCAGGAATTTCAGGGCATGGCCATTGTCTCTTCCCCTCCCCTCGCAGACTCACAGCCCCTAGGCTGAAGGACATGGTGCAGAGACTAACTGTCGTTTTGACTGACTACTGTAATGCACAGCAAGTTCCCAGCTTGCAGATATCCCCTGGCCACAGAATCAATGAGAAAGGTACTTCATGTGTCTTCCACTCCCCCTATCAATGTATTACCTACGCGAAACAAGACTCAGACAAGTATTTGAATTGTCCAAAACCAAACTTTATTTAATCACACATGGAGAGAGGTACTATAATCAAATATAGGACGCATCTCCAAACTTATCCAAATTACAGTCTTTTATAACAAAAACCATGAGAAAGCCTATACATGACTTATTCACTTTTGTAACAAGCGCAGTTATGATATAATGCCAGGCTTATAAAAAGGAATGAAGCTATATTTTTACAGTTCCATTGTTAGTATAGTACAAATCACAGCTTGTTCAGATCACAGACACTGTGTGTTCCTTCCCAATGATTCTAGCCAAAAAGGCCTAAACTTGCTAAGGCTCTTTGATTATGACTCCAATATATCTCCTTGATTAACACGTTATTTGCTTTAAAATGGTTACTGCTTTATGATTTCAACTAAATGTCTCTATTGTTAATAATAATACATTTTAATCCTTAACTCTTTTGTCATAGAGTCATAGAGACGAATGGCACGGAAATAGATCCTTCGGTCCAACTTGTCCATGCCGACCAGATATCCCAAACCAATCTAATACCACCTGCCAGCACCTGGATCAAATCCCTCCAAACACTTCCTATTCATATACCCATCCAGATGACATTTAAATGTTGCAATTGTGTTAGCCTCTACCACTTCCTCTGGCAGCTCATTCCATACTCTGAGTGGGAAAGTCGCATCTTAGGTCTCTTTTATATATTTCCCCTCTCACCCTAAACCTATGCCCTCTCATTCTGGACTCTCCCACCCCAGGGAAAAGGCTTTGTCTATTTATCCTATCCATACCTTTCATGATTTTGTAAACCTTTATATGGTCACCCCTCAGCCTCTGACGGTCCAGGTTTAACAGCTCTAGCCTATTCAACCTCTACCTACAGCTAAAATACTCCAACCCTGGCAACATCCTTGTAAATCCTTTCTGAACCACGTCAAGTTTCACAACATCTTTCCAATAGTAAGGAGACCAGAATATACTTGCAATTTTCCAACAGTGGCCTAACCAATGTCCTGCAACATGACCTCCCAACTCCTGTACTCAGTACTCTGACCAAATGCCTTCTTCATTATCCTATTGATTTGCGACTCCACTTTTAACGAGCTATGAACTTGCACTCCAAGGTCTCTTTGTTCAGCAACACTCCCTAGGACCTTACCATTAAGTGTATAAGTCCTGCTATGAATTGCTTTTCCTAAATACAGCACCTCATATTTCTCTAAATTAAACTCCATCTGCCACTTCTCAGCCCATTGGCCCATCTGATCAAGATCCTGTTATAATCTGAGGAAAACTTCTTCGCTGTCCACTACACCACCAATTTTGGTGTCATCAGCAAACTTACTAACTATACCTCTGATGCTCACGTCCAAATCATGTATATTAATGATGAAAAGTAGTGCACCCAGCATCGATCCTTTTGGCACTCCACTGGTCACAGGCCTCCAGTTTGAAAGACAACCCTCCACCACCACACTCTGTCTTCCAGGTTTGAGCCAGTTCTGTTTTCAAATGGCTAGTTCTCCCTGTATTCCATGAGATCCAACCTTGCTCACCAGTATCCCATGCGGAACCTTGTCAAATGCTTACTGAAATCCGTATAGATCACATCTGCCACTCTGCCCTCATCAATCCACTTTGTTACTTCTTCAGAAAACTCCATCAATGTTGTGAAACACGATTTCCCATGCCCAAAGCCATTCCTAATCTGTCCTTGCCTTCCCAAATACATGCACATCATGTCCCTCAGGATTCTCTCCAACAACTTGCCCACCATCGACGTCAGCCTCACTGGTCTATAATTCCCTGGCTTGTCCTTACCACCATTCTTAAATAGTGGCAAAGTGTTGGCCAACCTCCAGTCTCACCTGTGACTATTAATGATACAAATATCTCAGCAAGAGGCCCCCCAACCACCACCTTAGATTCCCACAGAGTTCTAAGGTACACCTGTTCGGGTCCTGGGGATTTATCCATTTTTATGTGTTTCAAGACATCCAGCACTTCCTCCTCTGTAATATGGACATTTTTCAAGATGTCACCATCTATTTCTCTACATTTTATATCTTTCATGTCCTTTTCCACAGTAAATACTGATGCAAAATACTCGTTTAGTATCTCCCCCAACTCCCGCGGCTCCACACAAAGGTCGCCTTGCTGATCTTTGAGGCGCTCTAATCTCTCTCTCATTACCCTTTATACTTGATGCATTTGTAATTTGGATTCTCGTTAACTCTATTTGCCAAAGTTATCTCATGTCTCCTTTTTGCCCTCCTGATTTCTCTCTTAAGAATACTCCTACTGACTTTATAGACTTCTAAGGATTCACTCGATCTATCCTGTCTATACCTTACATATGCTTCCTTCAAAGTTTGTGAGAAGATTTGTAGCTCGGGTGCTCGTTGCTGTGGTTCTGTTCGCCGAGCTGGAAGTTTTTGTTGCAAACGTTTCGTCTCCTGTCTAGGTGACATCCTCAGTGCTTGGGAGCCTCCTGTGAAGCGCTTCTGTGGTGTTTCCTCCGGCATTTATAGTGGCCTGCCCCTGCCGCTTCCGGTTGTCAGTTTCAGCTGTCCGCTGTAGTGGCCGGTATATTCGACTGGGACAACACTACCATTATAGGGCAAGCCAAACAAACAAGAGCCAGGGAATTCCTAGAAGCATGGCACGCATCCACAAACTCCAACAACAAACACA
>NW_025207476.1:1612-6720 GCF_004010195.1 Chiloscyllium plagiosum | reverse complement strand
TTTTCAATTTCCCTCTGACTATTAGGGGGTCAATAATACAAAACCAATAAGGTGATCATCCCTTTCTTATTTCTCAGTTCCACCCAAATAACCTCCCTGTGTGTATTTCCGGCAATATCCTGCCTAAGTACAGCTGTAATGTGTCCCTTATCAAAAACGCCGCTCCCCCTCCTCTCGTCTCTCTTTCTGTCCTACCTGTAGCATTTGTATCCTGGAACATTAAGCTGCCAGTCCTGTCCATCCCTGAGTCACGTTTCTCTAATTGCTATGATATCCAAGTCTCATGTTCCTAACTATTCCCTGAGTTCATCTGCCTTCCCGGTTCGGCCTCTTGCATTGAAATAAATGCAGTTTAAGTTATCAGTCCGACCTTGTTCTCTGCTTTGTTCCTGTCTTTCCTGACTGTTTGATTTGCCCTTGTTCTCAACTGTACCAATCTCAGATTGACATCTTCCCTCACAAGCTCCCTGAGTCCCACCCACCCACCTTACTAGTTTAAATCCTCTTGAGCAGCTCGAGAAAATCTCTCTGCCAGTGTATTAGTCCCCTTCCAATTTAGGTGCAATCCGTACAGATCACTTCGACCCCAAAAGAGATTCCAATGATCCAAAAATGTGAATCCTTCTCCCGAACACCAGCTCCTCTGCCATGCATTCATCTGCTCTATCTTGCTATTCCTGCCCTCACTAGCTCGTAGCACCAGGAGAAATCCAGATATTACTACTCTCGAGGACCTCCTTTTTTATTTCCTGCCTAACTCTCTGTAATCTCCCTTCAGAATCTCAACCTTTTGCCTTCATATGTCATTGGTTCCAATGTGTAAAATGACTTCCTGTTGGTCCCTCTCCTCCTTGAGAACATTCTGCACCGTCTCTGAGATATCCTTGATCCTGGCACCAGGGAAGCAACACACCATTCTGATTTTTCGCTGCTGGCCACAGAAATGTCTGTCTGTATGTCAGACTAGACAGTCCCCTAACACAATTGATCGCTTGGAACCTAACATATGTCTCATTACATAGAGCCAGTCTCAATACCAGACTCTTGGCTGTTCCTGTTACGGACCACTGAGTGTCCATCATCCCAGACATTTTCCAAAACAGCATACTTGTTTGAAATGAGGATAGCCACAGAAGACTCCTGCACTATCTGCCTCCTTCTCTTACTTTTCCTGGAGTTAACCCATTTGTGTGACTGAATCTGAGATTTCCTCCCTTCCTATAACTGCCATCCATCACATCCCCTTGCTCTTGTAAAGTCTTCATTGCCTCTACCTGCCTCTCCAACCAATCCATTCGATCTGATAGGATTCGCAACCAGCAGAAGGAAAGGTCAGTCAGAAGAAGGAAAGCGAGGAGGAATGGCTGGAAAGAGAGTCAGGAGATGTGAAAGTAGGTCATTTGAAGTTGGAGAACTCAATGTTGAGTCCTTAAGGCTGTAGGCGGAATATGAGATGTTGTGGTCTGATTCACTGTGGCAACAGAGGAGGGTCGTGTCAAAGAGGGAATGGGAAGGGGAAATTGTAGTGAGCGGTGACTGGGAGGTCAGATCAGCCCTTGCGGGCCTGGCTGAGATGTTCAGTGAAACATGCCCTTAGTTTACTTTTGGTCTCACCAATGTAGAGAAGACCACATCAGGAGCACTGGATACAGTAAACTAGGTTGGACGAGAGGTAGGTGAACCTCTGTCTCAGGGAGGACCGTTCAGGGCCCTGGATGGAGATGAGGTGGGTGGTGTGCCAGCAGACTTTGCATCTCTTACTGTTGCAGGGGAACGTACCAGGGATTTGGGATGTTAGTGGGGAGAGTGGCAGAAACCAAGGACTGTCGAAGGGAATGGTCCTTGTGAAAGGCAGACAGAGGTGCGGAGTGGAAGATATTCTTGGTGGTGGGGTCTAGATGGAGTTGGTGGAAGTGTTTAAGGATGATGTATTGGATACAGAGAGTGATGAGGTGGAAGGTGAGGACAAGGGAGACCCTGTCTTTGTTGCTTTTTGTTTAGGGGAAAGTGTGTTTAGAGCAGTGGAGTGAGGAATTTTCCTGAACCCCTGCAACCGTAAAAGATGCTAAACCTGCCGGCACATTACCCCACTCCTCATCTCCATCCAGGGCCCCGAATAGTCCTTCCAGATGAGACAGATGTTCATCTGCCTCTCTTCCAACCTAGTTTCCTGTATCCAGTGCTCCTGATATGATCTTCTCTGTATCAATGAGACCAAATGTAAACGAAAGGCACATTTCGCCAAGCCTCTCAGTCAGGCCAACAAGGACCAACTTGAACTCCCATTCACTGCCCACTACAATTCGCCTTCCAATTTCATCTCCAGCTTGACCATCCTTGGCCTCGCCCATTGCCACAGCAGATCAGACTGCAAAGTGGAGGAACTGCACCTCATCTACCACCCGGGCAGCCAAACGCCAGGAGGACTTAACATTGAGTTCTCTAATTTCAAATAACCTCCAAGCCCATCCCCCGATTCCCTTTCCAGCACCCTCCTCCTCTCTTCCATATCTCTGACCGAGCCTGTCTTCCAGCTACCGACTGGATTCATTCCTCCCATCGACCAAACAGGCCGTACCCTCCATCTGTGCTCACTACTTTCCCCACTCCGCCCGTCTCAACACCGTCCCTTTATCTGCAGCTCCCCTTCCCCAACACCCTGCCCCCAGCCCTGAAGAAGGGTTATACCTGAAAAGCTGCCTTTTCCACCTCCTGATGCTGCCCGGCTTGCTGTGTCCTTCCAGCCTCCTGCCCAATTGCCATGGTTTCCAGCATCTGCAGTTTTCTTTGACTCTAACAAAGAAATAGCTCAGGCAAATCAAGTGAACTGTCAGATGAACGGACCAAGTCTGGAAGATTTTCTCCAGTGGAACAGTGGATCACAAGAAGACCATAAACACCACAAGATGTAGTAGCAGAAGTAAGTTAAAAATCCCACAACACCAGTTCGTCCAACACGTTTTATTGAAAGCACTAGCTTTCGGAGCGCCGCTCCTCCATCAGGTGGTTGTGGTGGTCGAAAAGATTCCAATTAATCCTGTCGTGTGATTTTTAACTTTGTACATCCCAGTCCAACACCAGCATCTCTAAATCAGCAGAAGTAAGTGATTCAGTCACCAAGTCTCCTCCAGCATTCAATCAGATCATGACTGATGTGATCATTCTCAATCCATCTTTCCTGCTTTTAGGACGTACCCCCTCCCCTCTATTACTGAAGATAAACCTGTCCTTCACCTTGGAAGATCACATTCCCAGCTCTTATACACAATTGTGACCAACCGTGAGATCACTTGCTTGAAATAGTTAAAGTAAAATGTCCAGAGATTTTTCAGGACAGTAAGATCTTTGATTGTCTTCATAATAAGCATAAAATAAAACAAAGTTGGTAGCTTTAGGACGCTCGCGGAGTCTCGAGGCCCGCGGCCGTTTAACGGACTCGGCGTGAACGAGCGGCGCGGCACCGAGTGTTGGCGCTGCTCACTGTTTATACCCGGAACCGAGAAATGGCCTGTGGTTTCGGCAAGAGCGGAGTGAGTGCTTTTTTTAATCTTTCCAGTGATGGTAAGAAAACAGGTTCGTTTTTAGTCAACAGACGCTTAGTGTGCAGACAGGCTGGAGGAGGTTACATCAAATATGTTATCGGGTGGAAGGAGTCAGTGAGGTCAAAATGCCAAAAATAATTAACATAACTCGCAAACAGACCCGTCGGCCCAAAAAACAATAACAGAAAATGCTGCAAAATTTCAGCAAGTCTGACAGCCCCTGTGGAGAGAAATCAGAGTTAACGTTTCAGGTGCCGTGGCCGTTTCTCAGGATTGACCTTCACTCGTCCAGACCGGCAGAACGTCCTGAACAAAGTTACTAACTTCCTATTGGTCGGCTCAAGAGAGATTGACAGCTTTGTTGTCCAATCAGAACGGGAAGAGGGAGCGAAGGCCCGCCGTGAAGGCTCAGGGATTCTTGGGGTGCGGCATTATCCAACTGTACGCGAGCTCGCGGGGAGGCGCGGCGTCAAACGACTGTGCGTGAGCACGCGGGTAGGCGTGGCGTTAACCGACTATGCGCGAGCTCGCGGGGAGGCACGGCGTTAACCGACAGTGCGCGAGCTCGCGGGGAGGCGCGGCGTTAACCGACTGTGCAGGAGCCCGCGGGGAGGTGGGGCGGTTTGCAGCTTGAACCTGCGCATGCGCGCTATTTAATGTGGGAGATAGTGGTGGGTTTTCGACTCGACTGGACTGGAGTGAGAGTTTAATTCTTTCATCCTTCCAGTGAGAAAACAACTTAGATATTAGTCTAATTGTGCAGACGTACTGGGGAGGAGGTCACATCAGACCGTGTCTATATCCCGAGGAAGGAGTGGAGCCAATGAGACCAAGTGACTAACAAAGAAATCAAACAGCACAGAATTTAAAAAAAAAAATATTTCAAAATATACTTTATTCATAGAAATAAATCTTTGGTACATGTACAATTGGTCATGCAGTTCATATATATCCATGGCATGTCTTAACATTACAGAGAACAGATTGAGTTAATCGAATTTACAGTTATCGTATTTACAGTTCTGTCTATTAACCATCCCTCTGACAGTGGGACTGTCAGAGGATCACGGCTCTCAATTAGCTGTAGCTGTGGGGCAGTGGGTACCCCTGGTTCTCACTGGGTGGGGGGTGGACTTCGGGGGTCCGTTGTTTCCTGGTTGGGTGGAAATGCCCTCCTCTTCAGCTATGCCGCTCTGTCTCTTCTGGTGATGACCCTCCTTGCGCCCATCTTCACCATCCGAAGAGCTGGCCATACCTCCCTCGTGCAGCTGCCTTTGCTGGGAGGCTTTGGGGGCCTGGCAGGATTTTCTTTTCCTGTTTTTTTACAGGTATCCACTCCTCTGCCTTCTTGATTACCTCCTTTTCCATTGCTTCCATCTGCCCAGTGAGGGCTAGGTTCAGCTGCTGTGTCTCTCCGCTGGCTGCCATCTCCTCCACTCCAGCCTGTTCTTCTTTCTGGGTGTTACCACACTCCGTTTCCCTGCATCTGGGTGGACCTAGCTGGTCTTTGGGGGTCCACAGCTCACATTGCCACCTTTGGCCATCTGTGTGTAAATGCCGTTTCCC
>NW_025207476.1:0-576 GCF_004010195.1 Chiloscyllium plagiosum | reverse complement strand
CTCACCTATTGTACTCCATGCTACTTTCCCCCCACCCGCACCCTCCTCCACCTTATCTTTCCACCCTTCAGGCTCTCTGCCTTTATTCCTGATGGAGGGCTTTTGCCCAAAACATCGATTTTACTGCTCCTTGGATGCTGCCTGAACTGCTGTGCTCTTCCAGCACCACTAAACCAGAATCTGGTTTCCAGCATCTGCAGTCATTGTTTTTACCGAGACAGCCATTTTTGATGAGGGAAAAAAATACTTCCTGACACTGCACAATTTTCTTCAGAATTTCATGCAGGTCATGGATATTTAACTCCACAGTGGCCAAGTTGCCCATTTTACATCGGAGTGAAAATTGGATCTCCTCTTGTGCAACATTTTTGATTAACATTATTGATTTGGAAATTCAATAAAAGCACCCCTAATTTCATGAAGACTATGGAAAACTTGCTGAGGAGTCTCGAACATTCTGAAAAGTAAATGCTGAGGGTTTCAAACTTTCAAAAGTCACTATTTAAAATTATGCTATATTGCAGACGTGTTTTTCATGCAGTGATTCATCATAGGGAACTATCTTTCAAAGATAAG
>NW_025207475.1:11968-13000 GCF_004010195.1 Chiloscyllium plagiosum | reverse complement strand
TAAGGAAAAAGAAAAGGGAAGATAATCTGTATGCCATTATGTATGTCTTTACTTTCTTTCACAATGATCTAAAATGAAAATGAGGAACCTGCTTCCATATAGTATATTTTAAAGGAATGCCTGAGACCAAAATGAATGAGGGCAGAGTGATGGATATGTTAATGAAGAGTTAATTGGGTTTCAATTGATTATTGAAATATAGAGACAACAAAAAAAAGAGGAGGCCAGTCAAACCGACTCTGCCATTTCATATGATCACGGCTGATCATCTAATTCAGGCTTTCTCCCCACAACCTTCTATGCTTTTATCCCCAAGAATGAATAGATATGAGGAGATGTAATCAGTAGGAGCGGTGAGTTTATTTATATTCATGCGTGAATTGTGGCTGGCATTTATTGTCCATTTCTTGTTGTCATATACCTCAGAGGCTCACTACAGCCAATTCAGAAGGCAACGAAGAGTCAGTTAAGGATCTGGAGTCATGTTTGGCCAGATCAATGGCAGCTTCTTTTCCGAAAGGGCATAAAATGAATCAAGTGGGTTGTTTTCAAATGACACTTGATGGTGGATTCATGGCCATCATTAAACTTGATATCCAGACATTTGTTGAATTCAAATCCTGCTGAGGTTGCCAGACTAGCAACAGGCCCACTTTTTCCTCATTGTGGGCTGTGGTTAACTGAACTGAAGCTCTCAGGTCAAATTAGAAACATGGTTTTGGTTTGAGTCCATTACACACTGTCCCTACAGTCAACATCGCCTTATCGTCTTTCTCCCTCAACGTATACACCACTGCGTTCGCTACATATAGTCAGCTGCGATATATAGTCTACCAAACTACATTTTCCTTACAATATATTATATTTACATGTTTCTCGATCCCCTTCCTTCCCATATACAAATGCAAACACATATACACCCCCATCACTCCCTTTCTTATTCCTTTTCTTTATTCCCTTTATATCTTTTGACTCACTCAATGCCAACTCCTCACTTCCGTCGATTATCCCCCCCTCTCTCTCTTTTACATC
>NW_025207475.1:0-288 GCF_004010195.1 Chiloscyllium plagiosum | reverse complement strand
TCCCCCCCGTCACCCCCTCCGTCACCCCCTCTCCCCCCATCCCCAGTCTCGGTCCGGGGGTGGGGGGTGGACGAGGCTGTTCGCTCCCGGTCTCGCGCTCGCAACAACCGTCCCCCTGGGCCCCTGAGACTCAGACTGGGAAACCCCCGCGTCTGTCTTTGCGACAGTCGTTCCGCTTTGCGGCAGACGGTTGGGAGGCGGTGGCGGCGGTCGCGGGACGGAGAGCGCCGAGAGGAGGGGGATGTCCGGCGGCTGAGGCAGGTAATGAACCCCCCCCCTCAGCGGGAG
>NW_025207474.1:10816-13000 GCF_004010195.1 Chiloscyllium plagiosum | reverse complement strand
GCCAACATACAGATACTTTAAGTGTTATCACAGAATTGAAACAGTGAAAAAATAGATTAGTCAGGGAACAGAGTATTTAAAAGACCAGAAAAACAATAAAATGTGTCTATAAAGTACTCAAGTTATAGCCCATGTAGTGCTTTAACAACATGAGTCACCACCCGGCCATCTTCAGAACTCTAGGCCATGCTGCCTCCAAGCACTGGCCTCCATCGGGACTCACACTGTTCCCTGCGCTGGGTCCAGCCGTGATGCGTTCTGCCCCCCACTCCGGGAATCACTCTACTCCCCATTGCGGGACTCGGCCCGCCCACTCACTCTGCTCCCCACTCCGGGAATCACTCTACTCCCCATTGCGGGACTCGGCCCGCCCACTCACTCTGCTCACCACTCCGGGAATCACTCTACACCCCATTGCGGGACTCGGCCCGCACTATCACACTGCTCCCCACTCCGGGAATCACTCTACTCCCCATTGCGGGACTCGGCCCGCCCGCTCACTCTGCTCCCCACTCCGGGAATCACTCTACTCCCCATTGAGGGACTCGGCCCGCACGCTCACTCTGCTCCCCACTCCGGGAATCACTCTACTCTCCATTGCAGGGCTTGGCCCACACGCTCACTCTGCTCCCCACTCCAGGACTTGGCCCACACGCGCTCACTCTGCTCCCCACTCCAGGACTTGGCCCACACGCTCACTCTGCTCCCCACTCCAGGACTCGGCCCGCACGCACACTCTGCTCCCTACTCCAGGACTCGGCCCACACACTCACTCTGCTTCCCACTCCAGGACTCGGCCCACACGCTCACTCTGCTCCCCACTACGGGACTCGGCCTGCACACTCACTCTGCTCCCCACTCCCGGACTCGACCCACACGCTCACTCTGCTCCCCGCTCTGGGACTCAGCACACATGCTCACTCTGCTCCCCACTCTGGGACTCGGCCCGCAAACTCACTCCGCTTCCCGCTTCGGGACTTGGCGCACACACTCACTCTGCTCCCCACTCCAGGAGACGGTCCACACGCTCACTCTGCTCCACACTCCGGGAATCGGCCCACATGCTCACTCTGCTCCCCTTTACAGGACTCGGCCCACACGCTAACTCTGCTGCCCGCTCCAGGACTCGGCCCACACGCTCACTCTGCTGCGCTCTTCAGGACTCGGACCACACGCTCACTCTGCTCCCCGCTCCAGGACTCGGCCCACACGCTCACACTGCCCCCTGCTCCTGGACTCGGCCCACATGCTCACTCTACTCCACGCTCCGGGCCTCGGCCCGCTTGGTCATTCTGCTCACTGTTCCAGGACTCGGCCCACACACTCACTCTGCTTCCCACTCCAGGACATGGTCCACACGCTCACGCTGCTCACCACTCCGGGACTCGGCGCACACACTCACTCTGCTCCCCGCTCTGGGACTCAGCACACATGCTCACTCTGCTCCCCACTCCGGGACTCGGCCCACACACTCACTCCGCTCCCCACTCCAGGACTTGGCGCACACACTCACTCTGCTCCCCCCTCCGGGACTCGGCCCACACACTCACTCTGCTCCATACTCCGGGACTCGGCCCACATGCTCACTCTGCTCCCCTTTACAGGACTCGGCCCACACGCTCACCCTGCTGCCCGCTCCAGGACTCGGCCTACACGCTCACCCTGCTCCCCACTATGGGACTTGGCCCACACACTCACTCTGCTCGCCGCTCTAGGATTCGGCACACATGCTCACTCTGCTCCCCTCTCCAGGACTCGGCCCACACGCTCCCTCTGCTCCCCGCTCCAGGACTGGGAACACATGCTCACACTGCTCCCTGCTCCTGGACTCGGCCCACACGCTCACTCTACTCCACGCTCCGGGCCTCGGCCTGCATGGTTACTCTGCTCACTGTTCCAGGACTCGGCACACATGCTCACTCTGCTCACCACTCCAGGACTCAGCCCACACACTCGCTCTGCTCCCCACTCCGGGACTCGGTCCACACGCTCACTCTGCTCCCCACTCCGGTACTCGGCCCACACGCTCAGTCTGCTCCCAACTTCAGGACCTGGCCTACACGCTCACTCTGCATCGCAGTTCGGGACTCGGCCCACACGCTCACTCTTCTCCGCACTCCGGGACTCGGCCTACACGCTCACTCTGCCCCCGACTCTGGGACTCGGCCCACACGCTCACTCTGC
>NW_025207474.1:7797-9887 GCF_004010195.1 Chiloscyllium plagiosum | reverse complement strand
TCGGCCCACACGCTCACTCTGCTCCCCACTCCAGGATTCGGCCCACACGCTCACTCTGCTCCCCACTCCAGGATTCGGCCCACACGCTCACTCTGCTCCCCACTCCAGGATTCGGCCCACACACTCACTCTCCTCCCCACTCCAGGACACGGTCCACACGCTCACTCTGCTCCCTGCTCCAGGACTCGGCCCACACGCTCCCTCTGCTCCCCACTCCAGGACACGGTCCACACGCTCACTCTGCTCCCCACTCCAGGATTCGGCCCACACGCTCACTCTGCTCCCCACTCCAGGACTTGGCACACATGCTCACTCTGCTCCCCATTTCAGGACTCGGCCCACACGCTCACTCTGCTCCCTGCTCCAGGACTCGGCCCACACGCTCCCTCTGCTCCCCACTCCAGGATGCGGCCCACAGGCTTACTGTACTCCACGCTCCGGACCTCGGCCTGCATGGTCACTCTGCTTACTGTTCCAGGACTCGGCACACACGCTCACTCTGCTCACCACTCCGGGACTCGGCGCACACACTCACTCTGCTCCCCGCTCCGGAACTTGGCGCACACACTCACTCTGCTCCCCATTCCAGGACTCAGCCCACACACTCGCTCTGCTCCCCACTCCGGGACTCGGCGCGCACACTCACTCTATTCCCCACCCCAGGACTCGGTCCACACGCTCACTCTGCTCCCAACTCCAGGACCTGGCCCACACGCTCAATCTGCATCCCAGTTCGGGACTCGGCCCACACGCTCACTCTTCTCCCCACTCCGGGACTCGGACTACACGCTCACTCTGCCCCCGACTCTGGGAATCGGCACACATGCTCACTCTGCTCCCGATTCCAGGACTCGGCCCGCACACTCACTCTGCTCCCCACTCCAGGACGCGGCCCACACGCTCACTGTACTCCACGCTCCGGACCTCGGCCCGCATGGTCACTCTGCTCACTGTACCAGGACTTGGCACACATGCTCACTCTGCTCCCCACTCCGGGACTCAGCCCACACACTCACTCTGCTCCCCGCTCCGGGACTCGGCACACACACTCACTCTGCTCCCCAGTCCAGGACACAGTCCACACGCTCACTCTGCTCCCCACTCTGGGATTCGGCCCACACGCTCACTCTGCTCCCCACTCCAGGACTTGGCACACATGCTCACTCTGCTCCCCACTCCGGGACTCGGCCCACACACTCACCCTGCTCCCCGCTCCGGGACTCGGCCCACACACTCACTCTGCTCCCCACTCCGGGACTCGGCCCACATGCTCACTCCTCTGCTGCGCTCTTCGGGACTCGGACCACACGCTCACTCTGCTCCGCGCTCCAGGACTCGGCACACATGCTCACTCTGCTCCCCTCACCAGAACTCGGCCCACACGCTCACTCTGCTCCCCACTCCAGGACGCGGCCCACACGCTTACTGTACTCCACGCTCCGGGCCTCGGCCCGCATGGTCACTCTGCTTACTGTTCCAGGACTCGGCACACATGCTCACTCTGCTCACCACTCCGGGACTCGGCGCACACACTCACTCTGCTCCCCGTTCCGGAACTCGGCGCACACACTCACTCTGCTCCCCACTCCAGGACTGGGCCCACACACTCACTCTTCTCCCCACTCCAGGACTCGGCCCAAACGCTCACTCTGCTCCCCACTACAGGACTCAGTCCGCAAACTCACTCTGCTCCCCATTCCAGGACACGGCCCGCACACTCACTCTGCTCCCCACTCCAGGACTGGGCCCACATACTCACTCTTCTCCCCACTCCAGGACTCGGCCCACAGGCTCACTCTGCTCCCCACTACAGGACTCAGCCCGCAAACTCACTCTGCTCCCCATTCCAGGACTCGGCCCGCACACTCACTCTGCTCCCCACTCCAGGACGCGGCCCACACGCTCACTCTACTCCATGCTCCGGGCCTCGGCCCGCATGGTCACTCTGCTCACTTTTCCAGTACTCGGCCCACACGCTCACTCTGCTCCCCGCTCCGGGACCCGGTCCACACGCTCACTCTGCTTCCCACTCCGGGACTCAGCCCGCACACTCACTCTGCTCCCCACTCCTGGACCCGGTCCACACGCTC
>NW_025207474.1:6326-7734 GCF_004010195.1 Chiloscyllium plagiosum | reverse complement strand
CCACTCCGGGACTCGGCGCACACACTCGCTCTATTCCCCACTCCAGGACTCGGTCCACATGCTCACTCTGCTCCAAACTCCAGGACCTGGCCTACACGCTCACTCTGCATCGCAGTTCGGGACTCGGTCTACACGCTCACTCTGCCCCCGACTCTGGGACTCGGCACACACGCTCACTCTGCTCCCCACCACGGGACTCGTCCCACACGCTCACTCTGCTCCCCGCTTCAGGACTCAGCCCACACGCTCACTCTGCTCACCTCTCCAGGACTCGGCTCACACGTTCACTCTGCTGCCTTCTTCAGGAATCGGCCCACACACTCACTCTGCTCCCCACTCCAGGACTGGGCCCACACACTCACTCTTCTCCCCACTCCAGGACTCGGCCCACACGCTCACTCTGCTCCCCACTACAGGACTCAGCCCGCAAACTCACTCTGCTCCCCACTCCAGGACGCGACCCACACGCTCACTCTACTCCATGCTCCGGGCCTCGGCCTGCATGGTCACTCTGCTCACTGTTCCAGGACTCGGCCCACACGTTCACTCTGCTCCCTGCTCCGGGACCCGGTCCACACGCTCACTCTGCTCCCCGCTCTGGGACTCAGCACACATGCTCCCTCCGCTCCCCACTCCGGGACCCGGTCCACACGCTCACTCTGCTCCCCTCTCCAGGACTCGGCACACATGCTCACTCTGCTCACCACTCCGGGACTCGGCGCACACACTCACTCTGCTCCCCGCTCCGGGACTCGGCGCACAAACTCACTCTGCTCCCCACTCCAGGACACGGTCCACACGCTCACTCTGCTCCCCACTCTGGTACTCGGCCCACACGCTCACTCTGCTCCACACTCCGGGACGTAGCCCACATGCTCACTCTGCTTCCCTTTACAGGATTCGGCCCACACACTCACTCTGCTGCCCGCTCCAGGACTCGGCCCACACGCTCACTCTGCTGCGCTCTTCAGGACTAGGACCATAAGCTCACTCTGCTCCCCGCTCCAGGACTCGGCCCACAAGCTCACACTGCTCCCTGCTCCTGGACTCGGCCCACACGCTCACTCTACTCCACGCTCCGGGCCTCGGCCCGAATGGTCATTCTGCTCACTGTTCCAGGACTTGGCCCACACACTCACTCTCCTCCCCACTCCAGGACACGTTCCACACGCTCACTCTGCTCCCTGCTCCAGGACTCGGCCCACACGTTCCCTCTGCTCCCCACTCCAGGATGCGGCCCACACGCTCACTGTACTCCACGCTCCGGGCCTCGGCCTGCATGGTTACTCTGCTCACTGTTCCAGGACTCGGCACACATGCTCACTCTGCTCACCACTCCAGGACTCAGCCCACACACTCGCTCTGCTCCCCACTCCGGGACTCGGTCCACACGCTCACTCTGCTCCCC
>NW_025207474.1:0-1107 GCF_004010195.1 Chiloscyllium plagiosum | reverse complement strand
CTGTCCACTACACCTCCAATTTTGGTGTCATCTGCAAACTTACTAACTGTACCTCTTATGCTCGCATCCAAATCATTTATGTAAATGACAAAAAGTAGAGGACCCAGCACCGATCCTTGTGGCACTCCACTGGTCAGAGGCCTCCAGTCTGAGAAGCAACCCTCCACCATCACCCTCTGTCTTCTACCTTTGAGCCAGTTCTGTATCCTAACGGCTAGTTCTCCCTTTATTCCATGAGATCTAACCTTGCTAACCAGTCTCCCATGGGGAACCTTGTCGAACGCCTTACTGAAGTCCATACTGATCACATTTACTGCTCTGCCCTCATCAGTCCGCTTTGCTACTTCCTCAAAAAACTCAATCAAGTTTGTGAGACATGATTTCTCATGCACAAAGCCATGTTGACTATCCTGAATCAGTCCTTGCCTTTCCAAATTCATGAACATCCTGTCACTCAGGATTCCCTCAAACAACTTGCCCACCACCGAGGTCAGGCTCACTGGTCTATAGTTCCCTAGCTTGTCCTTACCACCCTCCTTAAACAGTGGCACCACGTTAGCCAACCCCCAGTCTTCCGCCATCTCACCTGTGACTATCGATAATACAAATATCTCAGTAAGGGGCCCAGCAATCACTTCTCTAGCTTCCCACAGAGTTCTAGGCTACACCTGATCAGGTCCTGTGGATTTATCCACCTTTACGCATTTCAAGACATCCAGCACTTCCTCCTCTGTAATATGGACATATTTCAAGAATTCACCATCTGTTTCCCTACAGTCTATATCTTTCATATCCTTTCTACAGTAAATACTGATGCAAAATATTCGTTTAGTATCTCCCCCGTTTTCTGCGGCTCCACACAAAGGCCGCCTTGGTAAACTTTGAGGGGCCCTTTTCTCTCCCTAGTTACGCTTTTGTCCTTAATGTATTTGTAAAAACCCTTTGGATTCTCTTTCACTCTATTTGCCAAAGCTATTTCATATCCCCTTTTTGCCCTCCTGATTTCCCTCTTAAGTATACTCCTACTGCCTTTATACTCTTTTAAGGATTTATTTAATCTATCCTGTCTGTACCTGACATATGCTTCTTTCTTTTTCTTTACAAAAC
>NW_025207473.1:11139-13000 GCF_004010195.1 Chiloscyllium plagiosum | reverse complement strand
GAAAACCACAGTCAGGAATGTACTTTAGTAGCTATTCCACCATTTGATGAAACTTTATCAAGAGGCTTGACTGATTTTATAGGTCCCCTACCTCAAACAAAGGTGGGAATAAGTATTTATTAACAATAATGATTGTGTCAACGAGATTTCTAGAGGCAATCCCATTATTCAATACCATTGCAGAAGAATTGCCTGATTTTATTTATTTGATACAGACGACGAATAGAGATCCAGTCAGTGCAACGATCAAAATCCACATCCTAACTATTCAACTCAGTTATGAAAACTGTGGATTAAAAAAATTAAATCGACTTCGTACAATCTGTATTCGCTGGGAGCGCAAGAGAGATAGCATCATCTACCACAGACAATGCTGAGGACTTATGGTAAGGATTTTGCAGTAGGTTGGGTTAAGCGAGCTCCGTTTATAACTTGCACTGATGGAATGGAGAAAAATAAATCAGTTCATTTGAACTTGATTAAGGAGAAATCAATAAGTCAGAATTCAGAGGCGACCCATTTGGAATATGTGTCAAGTTTAAGAGAAAAATGAAATGGAGCTGGAGTGTTGGCTGGACAGAATTTAAAAGTATAACAGCATACAATGAAACAGGAAGCGGATAAGAAATCACAAAGTCGCAATTTTGCAACTGGGGATAAGATATTGGTGTTACTTCCAGTAACTTGAGCCTTCAAAATCAAGATTTAGTGGATCTTTTAAAATTGAGAAGAAATTGAGTGAGTTGAATTACTTGATAACGACTCCAGACAGGAAGAAATGTTTCACAGTGTGTCATATCAATATATTCAAAATAGGGAAGGAAAGCAAGAGGAGAAGGGGTTAACAATTACGTAAACTATGGAAAAACCATGTTCAGAGGATTCTGAATTAGACGTACCTTAAATTAAATTGGACAATGAGGACGTTGGAAACAAATCGGCTTTTATTATTGAGTTACCTTTCACAAGAACATCGAAATGACCTATAATTCGATATTGCTATCAAATGGGGAGATATGTGGAAAGAAACTGAGAATCATTAAGCTTATTATGCATGATGTAGATACAGAAGATGCTGTTCCGATGAAGCAACATCCTTATCGCTTTAACCCTCAAAAGTTGGCATAGGTTCAGAAAGAGTTATAAAGCATGCTCCAAGACGGCATAATCGAAGTGAGTTGCAGTGACTGACCTCAGCCGTAGTCATGGAGCCAAAGCCAGATGGCACCCAATGGTTATGTGTAGAATTTCGCAATGTTAACGCCATGACAAAGACTGATGAATTTCCAGTTCCACGGATGGAGGACTGCGTCGAAAATGTTTCGGCAAACAACTTACATAGAAGTATGACCTTAAATGTTGAGCATTTGGTAAAATGCATCCAGAGAGAGAAGCAGGAACTAAATTCTTGGGCAAGACAGAGATTTGGACTTCCGTGTTACAAATGACAAACAAGGTTTTATTGTTCAACCCTGCTTTCTTTCTCAGAATTTCACATTTTGTTTGTAACAAATCCATATATTTCTACTTAGTTCGCAGTCAACTTAAACAGACTGGAGTCAACATGACACAATAAAGTAAATTAAGTCAATGCTGAGATGTGACAGCAGATTATTGAGATTGAGAATGACAAGTCTTTTCAAATTCCCAAGACTTCTCTGACAGAACAGACAGCGACAATGTGACATTTCATTTCCCCGGATTGTATAGGGATTATGTCCGAAAGGTCCGAAAGGTCATTGCTACTCGATATTATATAATGAATTCATTCAGAAGCAAACTGAATCTGAAAACAAAATCTACAAAACTGCATTTAGTTCAATTCAAGTGTTCACATCGGTCAGGCAAATGAACTCAGGGC
>NW_025207473.1:0-1288 GCF_004010195.1 Chiloscyllium plagiosum | reverse complement strand
TCCAGTCTTCCGGCACCTCACCTGTGGCTATCAATGATACAAATATCTCAGCAAGAGACCCAGCAATCATTTCTCTAGCTTCCCACAGAGTTCTAGGGTACACCTGATCAGATCCTGGGGATTTATCCACTTTTATGCATTTCAAGACATCCAGTACTTCCTCCTCTGTAATATGGACATTTTTCAAGATGTCATCATCTATTTCCCTACATTCTACATCTTCCATATCCTTTTCCATAGTAAAACCTGATGCAAAATACTCATTTAGTATCTCCCCCATTTTCTGTGGCTCCACACAACGGCTGCCTTGCTGAACTTGAGGGGCCCTATTCTCTCCCTAGTTATCCTTTGTCCTTAATGTATTTGTAAAAACTCTTTGGATTCTCCTTAATTCTATTTGCCAAAACTATCTCATGGCCCCTTTATGCCCTCCTGATTTCTCTCTTAAGTATACTCCTACTTCCTTTATCCTCTCCAAGGATTCACTCGATGTATCCTGTCTATACCTTACATATGCTTCCTTCTTTTTCTTAACCAAACCCTCAATTTCTTTAGCCATCCAGCATTCCCTATACCTACCAGCCTTCCCTTTGTGACTCTATGACTCTATTAGAGACAGAGCGACTGGTTCAAAAATTATCATGTCTCTGACTGTTCTAGTAAAAGCAACAGCTTTCAGTAACTGGCGGGGGAAAGCAATAACCTTTCTTTGCTTCACGTATTTTATTAGAGAGACAGACAGACACACACACACTACTTCTCCTTCCAGGAGTCTGAGATTTATATTGTTCATCCTCATGACCTATTCAGCTACTCAGGAATTAATAGAGAGTTGTGTTCAGGCACATGACCTACGGCATCCACGATTGGTCAAAATTCTCCAAATTGATCAGTTATCTGTTCCTGACCCAATCTCATTTTCGACACACATCCCAAAACCCTGCTGTCTATTTACAACCTTCCTGCTGTTTAAAAGCAACGTTATAACAACTTTCAGGAACTTGCTTCTTTAAAAGTATAATGATTCCTTCCTCATTCCTTTGTTGCATTTTGGAACTCAGTCCACAATCAAAATTAAAGTAAAATAAAAAAGATGCAATTTTTACGGTATTGTCTAAGTACCAGGAATTGCTGCAGCACTGAAATTGATTAACAACATTGCTCAAAGGTGCAGTGGACAGAATTCATTTTCTTATTCTGTGCAGTGTCCTGTGGTGGAAATGACCACTCGCACAGTCACTGTGCAGTCCAGCAGTGCCAAATGGCTTGTTCACATTTTTGTAATAAT
>NW_025207472.1:12741-13000 GCF_004010195.1 Chiloscyllium plagiosum | reverse complement strand
CTCAGACAGCACCTTCCAAATGCATGGCAACTTCCATTAAGAGGGACAAGGACAGCACATAAATGAACACCACAACCTGCAAGTTCCCTTCCAAGGCACTCACCATCCTGACTTCGAAATACATTTCTCTTCCTTCAGTGTCACTGGGTCAAAATCCTGGAAGGCCCCTCTAACAGCACTGTGGGCCCACCTATAGCACATGTACTGCAGCAGTTCAAAAAAGCAGCTCACCACCATCTTCTCAAGGGGCAACTAGGGA
>NW_025207472.1:7259-8398 GCF_004010195.1 Chiloscyllium plagiosum | reverse complement strand
GAGGAACATGCGTGTTGAGGATTTTGAGGAGCATGCGTGTTGTGGTTGTTGAGGAACATACGTGTTGAGAATGTTGAGGAATGTGTGTTGAGGATGTTGAGCATGCGTGTTGAGGGTGTTGAGGAAGCTGCATGTTGAGGAAGTTGAGGAAGCTGCATGTTGAGGATGTTGAGGAACATGTGTTGAGGATGTTGTGGAAGCTGCGTGTTGAGGATGTTGAGGAAGCTGGATGTTGAGGAGCATGTGTGTTGATGTTGTGGAGCATGCGTGTTGAGGATGTTGAGGAAGCTGCGTGTTGAGGATGTTGAGGAAGCTGCATGTTGAGGATGTTGAGGAACCTGGATGTTGAGGAGCATGTGTGTTGAGGATGTTGAGGAATGTGTGTTGAGGATGTTGAGGAGCATGCGTGTTGAGGATGTTGAGGAAGCTGCGTGTTGAGGATGTTGAGGAACCTGGATGTTGAGGAGCATGTGTGTTGAGGATGTTGAGTAACATGCATGTTTAGCATGTTGAGGAACTTGCGTGTTGAGGATGTTGAGGAATGTGTATGTTGAGGATGTTGAGGAAGCTGTATGTTGAGGATGTTGAGGAACCTGGATGTTGAGGAACCTGCATGATGAGGATGTTGAGGAAGCTGAATCTTTAGGATGTTGTGGAACATGCGTGTTGAGGATGTTGAGGAACCTGCGTGTTGAGGATGTTGAGGAAGCTGCGTGTTGAGGATGTTGAGGAACATGCATGTTGAGGATGTTGAGGAACCTGCGCGTTGAGGATGTTGATGACGCTGCGTGTTGAGGATGTTGAGCATGCGTGTTGAGGATGTTGATGAAGCTGAGTGTTGAAGATGTTGAAGCTACATATTGAGGATGTTGAGGAACATGTGTGTTGAGGATGTTGAGGAAGCTGTGTGTTGAGGATGTTGAGGAATATGTGTGTTGAGGATGTGGAGGAACATGCGTGTTGAGGATGATGAGGAACCTGCGTGTTGAGGATCTTGCGGAACATGTGTGTTGAGGATGTTGACGAGCATGCGTGTTGAGGATGTTGTGGAACCTGCATGTTGAGGATGTTGAGGAAGCTGTGTGTTGAGGATTTTGAGGAACATGCATGTTGAGGATGTTGCGGAACATGCGTGTTGA
>NW_025207472.1:5301-6538 GCF_004010195.1 Chiloscyllium plagiosum | reverse complement strand
GCGTGTTGAGGATGTTGAGCATGCGTGTTGAGAATGTTGAGGAACATACGTGTTGAGGATGTTGAGGAATATGGGTGTTGAGGATGTTGAGGAAATGTGTGTTGAGGATGTTGTGGAGCATGCGTGTTGAGGATGTTGAGGAACATGCATTTTGAGGATGTTGAGGAAACTTGCGTGTTGAGGCTGTTGAGGAACCTGCGTGTTGAGGATTTTGAGGAACCTGTGTGTTGAGGCTGTTGAGTAACCTGCGTGTTGAGGATGTTGAGGAAGCTGTATGTTGAGGATGTTGAGGAAGCTGCATGTTGAGGATGTTGAGCATGCGTGTTGGGAATGTTGAGGAGCATGCGTGTTGAGGATGTTGAGGAACCTGCGTGTCGAGGATTTTGTGGAACTTGCGTGTTGAGGATGTTGAGGAACATGCATGTTGAGGATGTTGTGGAAGCTGCGTGTTGAGGATGTTTAGGAACATACGTGTTGAGGATGTTAAGGAGCATGCGTGTTGAGGAACATGCGTGTTGAGGATGTTGAGGAACCTGCGAGTTGAGGATGTTGAGGAACCTGCGTGTTGAGGCTGTTGAGGAAGCCGCGTGTTCAGGATGTTGAGCATGCGTGTTGAGAATGTTGAACATACGTGTTGAGGATGTTGAGGAAAATATGTGTTGAGGATGTTGAGGAACATGTGTTTTGAGGATGTTGAGGTAGCTGCGGGTTGAGGAAGCTGCGTGTTGAGGATGTTGTGGAAGCTGCGTGTTCAGCATGTTGAGCATGCGTGTTGAGATTGTTGAGAAACAGACGTGTTGAGGATGTTGAGGAATAAGCGTGTTGAGGATGTTGAGGAAGCTGCGTGTTGATGATGTTGAGAAACTTGCGTGTTGAGGATGATGAGGAACCTGCGTGTTGAGGATTTCGAGGAACCTGTGTGTTGAAGCTGTTGAGAAACCTGCGTGTTGAGGATGTTGAGGAACATGCGTGTTGATGTTGAGGAACTGCGTGTTGAGGATGTTGAGTAAGCTGTATGTTGAGGATGTTGAGGAAGCTGTATGTTGAGGATGTTGAGCATGCGTGTTGAGAATGTTGAGTAGCATGCGTGTTGAGGATGTTGAGGAACTTGCGTGTTGATGATTTTGTGGAACTTGCGTGTTGAGGATGATGAGGAACATACGTGTTGAGAATGTTGAGGAACATGCGTTTTGAGGATGTTGAGAAACCTGCGTGTTGAGGATGTTGAGGAACCTGC
>NW_025207472.1:0-5269 GCF_004010195.1 Chiloscyllium plagiosum | reverse complement strand
GAAGCTGTATGTTGAGGATGTTGAGCATGCGTGTTGAGAATGTTGAGTAGCATGCATGTTGAGGATGTTGAGGAACCTGCGTGTTGATGATTTTGTGGAACTTGTGTGTTGAGGATGATGAGGAACATACGTGTTGAGAATGTTTAGGAACATGCGTTTTGAGGATGTTGAGAAACCTGCGTGTTGAGGATGATGAGGAACCTGCGTGTTGAGGATTTTGAGGAACCTGTGTGTTGAGGATGTTGAGGAACATGCGTGTTGATGTTGAGGAAGCTGTGTGTTGAGGATGTTGAGAATCCTGTGTGTTGAGGATGTAGTGGAGCATGTGTGTTGATGTTGAGGAAGCTGCGTGTTGAGGATGTTAAGGAAGCTGCATGTTGAGGATGTTGAGCATGCGTGTTCAGAATGTTGAGTAGCATGCGTGTTGAGGATGTTGAGGAACCTGCGTGTTGAGGATTTTGTGGAACTTGCGTGTTGAGGATGTTGAGGAACATGCGTGTTGAGGATGTTGAGGAAGCTGCATGTTGAGGATGTTGAGGAGTATGCGTGTTGAGGATGTTGAGGAACATGCGTGTTGAGGATGTTGAGGAACCTGCGAGTTGAGGATGTTGAGGAAGCTGCGTGTTGAGGATGTTGAGGAAGCCGCGTGTTCAGAATGTTGAGCATGCGTGTTGAGAATGTTGAACATACGTGTTGAGGATGTTGAGGAACATGCATGTTGAGGATGTTGAGGAACATGCTTTTTGAGAATGTTGAGGTTGCTGCGTGTTGAGGATGTTGAGGAAGCTGCATGTTGAGGAAGTTGAGAAACATGCGTGTTGATGATGTTGAGGAACATGCAAGTTGAGGATGTTGAGGAACATGCGTGTTGAGGATGTTAAGGAAGCTGTGTGTTGAGAATTTTGAGAAACCTGCGTATGTTGAGGAGCATATGTGTTGAGGATGTTGAGGAACATGCGTGTTGAGGATGTTGAGGAACATATGTGTTGAGGAGGTTGAGGAACATGCGTGTTGAAGTTGAGGAACATACGTGTTTAGGATGTTGAGGAACATGCGTGTTGAGGATGTTGAGGAACATGCCTATTGAGGATGTTGAGGAACATATGTGTTTAGGATGTTGAGGAACATGCTTGTTGAGGATGTTGAGGAACATATGTGTTGAGGATGTTGAGGAGCATATGTGTTGAGGATGTTGAGGAACCTGCGTGTTATGGATGTTGAGGAACATACGTGTTGAGGATGTTGAGGAACATGCGTGTTGAGGATGTTGAGGAAGCTGCGTGTTGAGGATGTTGAGGAAAATGCATGTTGAGGATGTTGAGGAAGCTGCATGTTGAGGATGTTGAGGACTATGCATGTTGAGGATGTTGAGGAACATGCCTGTTGAGGGTGTTGAGGAAGCTGCGTGTTGAGGATGTTGAGGAACCTGCATGTTGAGGATGTTGAGGAAGCCATGTGTTGAGGATTTTGAGTCACATGCATGTTGAGGATGTTGTGGAGCATGCGTGTTGAGGATGTTGTGGAGCATGTGTGTTGAGGATGTTGAGGAAGCTGCGTGTTGAGGATGTTGAGGAAGCTGCGTGTTGAGGATGTTGAGGAAGCTGCATGTTGAGGATGTTGAGAAACCTGCGAGTTGAGGAACATGCGTGTTGAGGATGTTTAAGAAGCTGCATGTTGAGGATGTTGAGGACCATGCGTGTTGAGGATGTTGAGGACCATGCGTGTTGAGGATGTTGTGGAACCTGTGTGTTGAGGATGTTGTGGAACATGCTTAGGAGCATGCGTGTTGAGGATGTTTGTGTTGAGGATGTTGAGGAGCATGTGTGTTGAGGATGTTGAGGAGCATGTGTGTTGAGGATGTTGAGGAACCTGCATGTTGAGGATGTTGAGGAACATGCATGTTGAGGATGTTGAGGAGCATGTGTGTTGAGGATGTTGAGGAGCATGTGTGTTGAGGATGTTGAGGAGCATGCATGTTGAGGATGTTGAGGAGCATGTGTGTTGAGGATGTTGAGGAACATGCGTGTCGAGGATGTTGAGGAGCATGTGTGTTGAGGATGTTGAGGAACATGCATGTTGAGGATGTTGAGGAGCATGTGTGTTGAGGATGTTGAGGAACATGCATGTTGAGGATGTTGAGGAGCATGTGTGTTGAGGATGTTGAGGAACATGCATGTTGAGGATGTTGAGGAGCATGTGTGTTGAGGATGTTGAGGAACATGCATGTTGAGGATGTTGAGGAGCATGTGTGTTGAGGATGTTGAGGAACATGCATGTTGAGGATGTTGAGGAGCATGTGTGTTGAGGATGTTGAGGAACATGCATGTTGAGGATGTTGAGGAGCATGTGTGTTGAGGATGTTGAGGAACATGCATGTTGAGGATGTTGAGGAGCATGTGTGTTGAGGATGTTGAGGAACATGCATGTTGAGGATGTTGAGGAGCATGTGTGTTGAGGATGTTGAGGAACATGCATGTTGAGGATGTTGAGGAGCATGTGTGTTGAGGATGTTGAGGAACATGCATGTTGAGGATGTTGAGGAGCATGTGTGTTGAGGATGTTGAGGAACATGCATGTTGAGGATGTTGAGGAGCATGTGTGTTGAGGATGTTGAGGAACATGCATGTTGAGGATGTTGAGGAGCATGTGTGTTGAGGATGTTGAGGAACATGCATGTTGAGGATGTTGAGGAGCATGTGTGTTGAGGATGTTGAGGAACATGCATGTTGAGGATGTTGAGGAGCATGTGTGTTGAGGATGTTGAGGAACATGCATGTTGAGGATGTTGAGGAGCATGTGTGTTGAGGATGTTGAGGAACATGCATGTTGAGGATGTTGAGGAGCATGTGTGTTGAGGATGTTGAGGAACATGCATGTTGAGGATGTTGAGGAGCATGTGTGTTGAGGATGTTGAGGAACATGCATGTTGAGGATGTTGAGGAGCATGTGTGTTGAGGATGTTGAGGAACATGCATGTTGAGGATGTTGAGGAGCATGTGTGTTGAGGATGTTGAGGAACATGCATGTTGAGGATGTTGAGGAGCATTGTTGAGGATGTTGAGGAAGCTGTGTGTTGAGGATGTTGAGGAATATGTGTGTTGAGGATGTGGAGGAACATGCGTGTTGAGGATGATGAGGAACCTGCGTGTTGAGGATCTTGCGGAACATGTGTGTTGAGGATGTTGACGAGCATGCGTGTTGAGGATGTTGTGGAATATGCGTGTTGAGGATGTTGAGGAACAGGCGTGTTGAGGTTGTTGAGGAACCTGCATGTTGAGGCTTGTTGAGGAACTTGTGTGTTGATGTTGTTGTGGAACATGCGTGTTGAGGATGTTGCGGAACATGCGTGTTGAGAATGTCGAGGAAGCTGCGTGTTGAGGATGTTGAGGAGCATGTGTGTTGAGGATATTGTGGAACATGCGTGTTGAGGATGTTGTGGAATATGTGTGTTGAGGATGTTGAGGAAACTGCGTGTTGAGGATATTGAGGAGCATGCGTGTTGAGGATGTTGAGGAAGCTGCCTGTTGAGGATGTTGAGGAATCTGCGTGTTGAGGATGTTGAGGAAACTGCGTGTTGAGGATGTTGAGGAGCATGCGTGTTGAGGATGTTGACGAACGTGTGTGTTGAGGCTGTTGAACATGCGTGTTGTGGATGTTGAGGAACATGCATGGTGAGGATGTTGAGCATACGTGTTGAGAATGTTGAGGAGCATGTGTGTTGAGGATGTTGAGGAACATGTGTGTTGAGTATGCGTTTTAAGGAACGTGTGTGTTGAGGCTGTTGAGCATGCGTGTTGTGGATGTTGAGGAAAATGCATGGTGAGGATGTTGAGCATACGTGTTGAGAATGTTGAGGAGCATGTGTGTTGAGGATGTTGAGGAACATGTGTGTTGAGTATGCGTTTTAAGGAACATGTGTGTTGAGGATGTTGAGGAATTTGCATGTTGTGGATTTTTAGGAACATGCGTGTTGTGGTTGTTGAGGAAGCTGCGTGTTGAGGATGTTGAGGAGCATGCGTGTTGTGGATGTTGCGGAACATGCTTGTTGAGGATGTTGAGGAGCATGCGTGTTGTGGATGTTGTCTAACATGCGTGTTGAGGATGTTGTGGAATATGCGTGTTGTAGATGTTGTGGAACATGCGTGTTGAGGATGCTGAGGAGCATGTGTGTTGAGGTTGTTTTGGAACATGCGTGTTGAGGATGTTGTGGAATATGCGTGTTGAGGATGTTGAGGAACAGGCGTGTTGAGGTTGTTGAGGAACCTGCATGTTGAGGCTTGTTGAGGAACTTGTGTGTTGATGATGTTGAGGAGCATGCGTGTTGAGGATGTTGCGGAACATGCGTGTTGAGAATGTTGAGGAAGCTGCGTGTTGAGGATGTTGAGGAACATACATGTTGAGGATGTTGAGGAACATGCATGTTGAGGAACATACGTGTTGAGGATGTTGAGGAGCATGTGTGTTGAGGATGTTGAGAAAGCTACGTGTTGAGGATTTTGAGGAACATACGTGTTGAGGGTGTTGAGGAACATGCGTGTTGTGGATGATGAGAAAGCTACGTGTTGAGGATGTAGAGGAACATGCGTGTTGAGGGTGTTGAGGAACCTGCGTGTTGAGGGTCTTGCGGAACATGTGTGTTGAGGATGTTGAGGAGCATGTGTGTTGAGGATTTTGAGGAAGCTGTGTGTTGAGGATGTTGAGGAAACTGCGTGTTGAGGATGTTGACGAATGTGTGTGTTGAGGATGTTGAGCATGTGTGTTGAGGATGTTGAGCATGCGTGTTGAGGATTTTGAGTAAGCTGCGTGTTGAGGATGTTGAGGAGCATGCGAGTTGAGGATGTTGTGGAATATGCGTATTGAGGATGTTGTGGAATATGCGTGTTGAGGATGTTGAGGAACCTGTGTGTTGAGGATGTTGAGCAACATGCGTGGTGAGGATGTTGAGCATGCGTGTTGAGGATGTTGAGGAGCATTTGTGTTGAGGATGTTGAAGAACATGCGTGTTGAGTATGCGTTTTAAGGAACATGTGTGTTGAGGATGTTGAGGAATATGCATGTTGAGGAATTTTAGGAACATGCGTGTTGTGGATGTTGAGGAAGCTGCGTGTTGAGTATGTTGAGGAACATGCGTGTTGTGGATGTTGAGGAGCATGCCTGTTGAGGATGATGAGGAAGCTGCGTGTTGAGGGTGTTGAGGAACATATATGTTGAGGATGTGGAGGAACCTGCGTGTTGAGGATCTTGCGGAACATGTGTGTTGAGTATGTTG
>NW_025207471.1:10665-13000 GCF_004010195.1 Chiloscyllium plagiosum | reverse complement strand
CAAACTCTTTGTCTCTCGCACCCTCTCTCTTGCGTGCCCTCTCTCTCTCTTGCTCAATCCCTCTCTCTTTCTCTCCCTCTTGCACGCCCCCCCGTCTTGCTCACAACTCTCTCTCACTTCATCCTCTCACTCACTCTCGCCTTGACTCTCTCCCTCTTGCTCTCATGCTCTCTCTCTCGGATTTCCTCGCTCTCTTGCTCTCACCTCCTCTTTCCCTCTCTCTCATCCTCTCTCTCATACCCTTTTCTCTCTCTGTTGCAAATTCTCTCTCTCTCTCTTGCGCCCTCTCTTTCCTTGCTCACCCTCTCTCTCTTTATTTCCCTCGTGCACGCCTTCACTCTCGCTCGTTCACCTCCTCTCAACTCTCCCTCCCCTCTCTCTCTCTCGCTCACCCTCTCTGTCTCTCTTTCTCGCACCCACTCTCTCTCTGTCGCCCACTATCACTCTCGTACTCACACACTCTCTCTCTCATTTCTCTGCTTCTCTAATCTCTCTATCTCTCTCTTTCGCACCATCTCTCTCTGTTGCTCACCTCCTGGCTCTCTTCCTCTCCCTCTTTCATGCTTCCTCTCTTTCTCTCTCTCTCTCTCTCCCCTGATCGCTATCTCTCATCCCCTCTCTTCTCTTGCACCCTCTCACTCTCTTGCCACTCTGTATTGGTCTCGCGCCCACTCTCTTTCTCATCTTCTCACTGTGTCTCTCTTTCGCTCCCTACTCTCCCTCTCCTCCCTCTCGGTTTCTCCTCTCTCTCTCTATTTCTCTCTCACTCCTTCTCACCCTGTCTCTCTCACCCTATCTCCGTCCCCAATCCTCCCACTCTTGTTTGCACCTCTTTCTTCCTCTCGTTCGTCTCGCTCCCTTTTACTCACATGCATCCCTCGCTCTCTCGCTCCGCCCATCTCTCTCGCTTGCCCCCTCTCTCTAGCTCTCTCTCGCCCCGACTCTTCCCCTCTCTCTTTCGGATTCTCTCTCGCTCGCTCTCACCTCCTCTTTCCCCCTCTTTCACCCTCTCTCTTGCACCCTGTTTCTCTCATTCTTCTCTCTCTCTCGCTCTCGCACCCTCTTTCTCTCGTGCCCTCTCTCTCTTGCTCACCCCTCGCTTCCTCTCACTCTTGCACACCCCACTCTCTCTTTCACACCCTCCCTGTCGTGTACTCTCTCCCTCTCGCTCTCTCCTCCTCTTGCCCTTTCTCTCACCTTCTCTGTTTATCGCACCCCTCTCTCTCGCGACATCTCTCTCTTGCTCACCCCTTTCCCTATTTCTCTCCCTCTTGCATGCCCCTTCTCTCTCGCTCGCCCCCTTTCTCTCTCTATCTTGCCCCCGTAAAAATCTCCCTAACCTTCTCTCTCTCTCGCTCATTCTCTCTCTCTTGGACCCAATCTTTCTATCACCCTCTCTCTCTCTCCCTCTCACCATTCCCTCTCACTCACTCGACTCCCCTCTCTCGCTTACCAATGCTTTCTCTCTTCATCGCCGCAGATCTGTCACTTTCTCTCTTGCTCGCGCCCTCTCTCTTGCTCGACTCCTCCATAGCTCCTGTTCACCGCTTCTCTGTTTCTCACTCGGCCCTTCTCTCTCTCGCTCTCTGTCTCACCCCCCTCTCTCTCTGTTTTTCTCTCTGTATTTCTTTCGCACCCTTCCCTCAATCTCCACTTTTCTCTCAGTCTCTCACATCTCTCTCTCTTGCCCCCACACTCTGTCACACATTTTCTCTCCCTTGCTCTCTCACACCCACTCTCTGTCTCGCTCTTACTCTCTCTCAACTCCTCTCTCTCGCTAACTCTCTCTCTTGCTTGACACCATTCTCTCTCTCGCTCGCTACATTCCCTGACTCGCCCCTCTCTCCCTCTCTCGCTCGACACCTCTCTCTCTTGCTTGCTCCATCTCGCTCTGTCTCTCACTCACCCCCTCGCTCTCTCTGTCTATCTCTGTCGTGCTCTTCTCTCTCTCGACCCTCTCTCTCTGTCTCGCCAACTCTCACTCTCACCCACTTTTTCTCCCTTGCTCTCTCGCGCCCACTCTCTCTCTAGCCCACTGTCTCTCAGCCCCTGTCTCTCTCACTCGCAACGTTCCCTCTCTTTCACTCGCTGCCTGTCTCTCTCGCCAACTCTTGCTTGCTCCCTCCTTCATATTCTCGCTCGCCTCCTCTCTCTCTCTCTCGCACACCCGCTTTCTCTTGCTCTCTCTCATCCAATCTTTATCTCAGTCTCGATTGACCTCCAAACTCTCACTCACTCTTTCTCTCAATCTCTCGCTTCCCCCGCTCTCTCTGGCAGACTGCCTCTCTGTCTGTCGACCCTCTCTCCCACGAGCACTCTCTCTTTTGCTCGCCCC
>NW_025207471.1:9240-10497 GCF_004010195.1 Chiloscyllium plagiosum | reverse complement strand
ACAGCACAGAAACAGGCCTGTCGGCCCACAATGAATGGAACAGTACAGCACAGAAACGGGCCAGTCGGCCCTCAGTGAATGGAAAAGTACAGCACAGAAACGGGCCCGTCGGCCCACAGTGAATGCAACAGTACAGGACAGAAATGGTCCTGTTGGATCACAGTGAAGTCAACAGTACAGCACAGAAACAGGCCCATCGGGCCACAATGAGTGGAACAGTACAGCAATGAAACAGGCCCATCGGCCCACAGTGAATGGAACAGTACAGTACAGAAGCGGGCCCATCGGCCCACAGTGAATGGAACAGTGCAGCACACAAACAGGCCTGTTGGCCCACAGTAAATTGTACAGTACAGCACAGAAACGGGCCCGTCGGCCCACAGTGAATGGAACAGTACAGCACAGAAACAGGCCCATCGGCCGCAGTGAATGGAACGGTACAGCACAGAAATGGGCCCGTCGGTCCACAGTGAATGGAAAAAAACAGCACAGAAATGGGCCCGTTGGCTTACAGTGAATTGAACAGTACAGCAGAGAAACAGGCCCATCCGTCCACAGTGAATTGAACAGTACAGTACTGAAACGGGCCCGTCGGCCCACAGTGAATGGAACAGTACAACACAGAAATGGGCCTGATGGCCCACAGTGAATTGAACAACACAGTACAGGATTGGGCCTGTCAGCCCACAGTGAATGGAACAATACAGCACAAAAACGGGCCCGTTGGCCCAAAGTGAATGGAACAGTACAGTACAGAAAAAGGCCCATCGGCGCAAAGGGAATGGAACAGTACTGCACAGAAATGGGCCCGTCGGCCCACAGTGAATGCGACAGTACAGCACAGAAATGGTCCTGTTGGACCACAGTGAATTCAACAGTACAGCACAGAAAAAGGCCCATCGGCCCACAGTGAATGGAACAGTACAGCACAGAAACGGGCCCATCGACCCACAGTGAATGCAACAGTACAGTACAGAAATGGTCCTGTTGGATCACAGTGAAGTCAACAGTACAGCACAGAAACAGGCCCATCGGGCCACAATGAGTGGAACAGTACAGCAATGAAACAGGCCCATCGGCCCACAGTGAATTGGACAGTGCAGCACAGAAACAGGCCTGTTGGCCCACAGTAAATTGAACAGTACAGCACAGAAACGGGCCCATCGACCCACAGTGAATGCAACAGTACAGTACAGAAATGGTCCTGTTGGATCACAGTGAAGTCAACAGTACAGCACAGAAACAGGCCCATCGGCC
>NW_025207471.1:1622-8448 GCF_004010195.1 Chiloscyllium plagiosum | reverse complement strand
ACAGTACAGCATAGAAATGGGCCCGTCGGCCCACAGTGAATGGAACAGAACAGCACAGAAACGGGCCTGTTGGCCCACAGTGAATGGAACAAAACAGTGCAGAAACGGGCCTGTCGGCCCACACTGAATGGTACAGTACTGCACAGAAATGGGCCTGTCGGCCCACAGTGAATTGAACAGTACAGCACAGAAATGGGCCGGTCGGCCCACAGTGAATTGAACAGTACAGAAAGAAACAGGCCCGTTGTCCCACCGTGAATTGAACAACACAGTACAGAATCGGGCCTGTCGACCCACAGTGAATGGAACAATACGGCAAGAAACAGGCCCGTTGTCCCACCGTGAATTGAACAACACAGTACAGAATTGGGCCTGTCGGCCCACAGTGAATGGAACAATACATCACAGAAACGGGCCTGTCGGCCCACAGTGAATGGAACAATACAGCACAGAAACGGGCCCGTTGGCCCAAAGTGAATGCAACACTACAGCACAGAAACAGACCTGTTGGCCCACAATGAATTGAACAGTACAGCACAGAAATGGGCCCGTCGGCCCACAATGAATGGAACACTACAGCACAGAAACGGGCCCATCGGCCAACAGTGAATGGAACAATACAGTACAGAAGTGCGCCCATCGGCCCACAGTGAATGGAACAGTACAGCACAGAAACGGGCCCATTGGCCAACCGTAAATGGAACAGTACAGTACAGAAGCGGGCCCATTGGCCCACAGTGAATGGAGCAGTGCAGCACAGAATCAGGCCTGTTGGCCCACTGTAAATTGAACAGTACAGCACAGAAACGGGCTAGTCGGCCCACAGTGAATGGAACACGACAGCACAGGAACAAGCCTGTTGGCCCACAGTAAATTGAACAGTACAGCACAGAAACGGGCCCGTCAGCCCACAGTGAATGGAACAGTTCAGCACAGAAATGGGCCGGTCGGTCCACAATGAATGGATAAAAACAGCACAGAAATGGGCCCGTTGGCTTACAGTGAATTGAACAGTACAGCAGAGAAACAGGCCCATCGGTCCACAGTGAATTGAACAGTACAGTACTGAAACGGGCCTGTCGGCGCACAGTGAATGGAACAGTACAGCACAGAAATGGGCCTGTTGGCTCACAGTGAATTGAACAGTTCAGCACAGAACGGGCCCGTCGGCCCACAATAAATGGAACAGTACAGCACAGAAACGGGCCCATCGGCCCACAATGAATGCAACAGTACAATACAGAAATGGTCCTGTTGGATCACAGTGAAGTCAACAGTACAGCACAGAAACAGGCCCATCGGGCCACAATGAGTGGAACAGTACAGCAATGAAACAGGCCCATCGGCCCACAGTGAATGGAACAGTACAGTACAGAAGCGGGCCCATCGGCCCACAGTGAATGGAACAGTGCAGCACAGAAACAAGCCTGTTGGCCCACAGTAAATTGAACAGTTCAGCACAGAAACGGGCCGGTCGGACCACAGTGAATGGAACAGTACAGCACAGAAACGGGCCCATTGGCCACAGTGAATGGAACAGTACAGCACAGAAATGGGCCCGTCGGTCCACAGTGAATTGAACAATACAGCACAGAAATGGGCCCGTTGGCTTACAGTGAATTGAACAGTACAGCAGAGAAACAGGCCCATCGGTCCACAGTGAATGGAACAGTACAGCACAGAAATAGGCCGGTTGGCCCACACTGAATTGAACAATACAGAAAGAAACAGGCCCGTTGTCCCTCCGTGAATTGAACAACACAGTACAGAATTGGGCCTGTCGGCCCACAGTGAATTGAACAATACATCACAGAAACGGGCCTGTCGGCCCACAGTGAATGGAACAATACAGCACAGAAACGGGCCCGTAGGCCCAAAGTGAATGGAACAGTCCAGCACAGAAATGGGCCCGTCGGCCCACAGTGAATGCCACAGTACAGCACAGAAATGGGCCCGTCGGCCCACAGTGAATGCCACAGTACAGCACAGAAATGGTCCTGTTGGACCACAGTGAATTCAACGGTACAGCACAGAAACAGGCCCATCGGCCCACAGTGAATTGGACAGTACAGCACAGAAACGGGCCCATCGGCCAACAGTGAATGGAACAGTACAGTACAGAAGCGCGCCCAACGGCCCACAGTGAATGGAACAGTACAGCACAGAAACGGGCCCATCGGCCAACAGTGAATGGAACAGTACAATACAGAAGCGGGTCCATCGGCCCACAGTGAATGGAACAGTGCAGCACAGAAATGGGCCTGTTGGCCCACAGTACATGGAACACTACAGCACAGGATCAGGCCAGTTGGCCCACAGTGAATTGAACAGTACAGCACAGAAACGGGCCCGTCGGCCCACAGTGAATGAAACAGTGCAGCACAGAAATGGGCCTGTTGGACCACAGTGAATTCAACAGTACAGCACAGAAACAGGCCCATCGGCCAACAGTGAATTGAACAGTACAGTACAGAAGCGGGCCCCGTCGGCCCACAGTGAATGAAACAGTGCAGCACAGAAATGGGCCTGTTGGCCCACAGTGCATGGAACACTACAGCACAGAAACAGACCTGTTGGCCCACACTGAATTGAACAGTGCAGCGCAGAAACAGGCCTGTTGGCCCACAGTAAATTGAACAATACAGCACAGAAACAGGCCCGTCGGTCTACAGTGAATGGAACAGTACAGTAGAGAAATGGGCCCGTCGGACCACAGAGAATGGAACAGTACAGCACAGAAACGGGCTGGTCGGCCCACAGTGAATTGAACACTACAGCAAGAAACAGGCCCGTCGTCCCACCGTGAATTGAACAACACAGTACAGAATTGGGCCTGTCGGCCCACGGTGAATTGAACAATTACTTCACAGAAACGGGCCTGTCGGCCCACAGTGAATGGAACAATACAGCACAGAAACGGGCCCGTTGGCCCAAAGTGAATTGAACAGTACAGCACAGAAACGGGCCCGGCAACCTACAGTAAATGGAACAGTACAGTACAGAAGCGGGCCTGTCGGCCCACAGTGAATGGAACAGTGCAGCACAGAAATGGGCCTGTCGGCCCACAGTGCATGGAACACGACAGCACAGGAACAAGCCTGTTGGCCCACAGTAAAGTGAACAGTACAGCACAGAAACGGGCCCGTCAGCCAACAGTGAATGGAACAGTTCAGCACAGAAATGGGCCGGTCGGTCCACAATGAATGGAAAAAAACAGCACAGAAATGGGCCCGTTGGCTTACAGTGAATTGAACAGTACAGCAGAGAAACAGGCCCATCGGCCCACAATGAATGGAACAGTACAGTACAGAATCGGGCCCATCGGCCCACAGTGAATGGAACAGGACAGTACAGAAGCGGGCCCATCGGCCCACAGTGAATGAAACAGTGTAGCACAGAAATGGGCCTGTTGGACCACAGTGAATTCAACAGTACAGCACAGAAACAGGCCCATCGGCCAACAGTGAATTGAACAGTACAGTAATGAAACAGGCCCATCGGCCCACAGTGAATGGAACAGTACAGTACAGAAGCGGGCCCATCGGCCCACAGTGAATGGAGCAGTGCAGCACAGAATTGGGTCCGTCGGCCCACAGTGAATTGAACAGTACAGCACAGAAATGGGCCTGTTGGCTCACAGTGAATTGAACAGTACAGCACAGAACGGGCCCGTCGGCCCACAATGAATGGAACAGTACAGCACAGAAATGGGCCCATCGGCGACAGTGAATGGAACACTACAGCACAGAAATGGGCCCGTCGGTCCACAGTGATTGGAAAAAAACAGCACAGAAATGGGTCCGTTGGCTTACAGTGAATTGAACAGTACAGCAGAGAAACAGGCCCATCGGTCCACTGTGAATTGAACAGTTCAGTACTTAAACGGGCCCGTCGGCCCACAGTGAATGGAACAGTACAGCACAGAAATGGGCCTGTTGGCTCATAGTGAATTAAACAGTAAAGCACAGAAACTGGCCCGTCGACCCACAGTGAATTGAACAGTACAGCACAGAAACGGGCCCGGCAACCCACAGTGAATGGAACAGTACAGTACAGAAGCGGGCCTGTCGGCCCACAGTGAATGAAAGAGTGCAGCACAGAAATGGGCCTGTTGCCCCACAGTGCATGGAACACTACAGCACAGAAACAGAACTGTTGGCCCACAGTGAATTGAACAGTACAGCACAGAAACAGGCACCTCGGCCTACAGGGAATGGAACAGTACAGCACAAAAACGGGCCCGTCGGCCCACATCAAATGGAACAGTACAGCATCGAAACGGGCCCGTCGGACCACAATGAATGGAACAGTACAGCACAGAAACGGGCCCATCGACCCACCGTGAATTGAACAACACAGTACAGAATTGGGCCTGCGGGCCACAGTGAATTGAACAATACATCACAGAAACGGGCCCGTTGTCCCACCGTGAAGTGAACAACACAGGACAGAATTGGGTCCGTCGGCCCACAGTGAATTGAACAATACATCACAGAAACGGGCCTGTCGGCCCACAGTGAATGGAACAATACAGCACAGAAACGGGACCGTTGGCCCAAAGTGAATGGAACAGTACAGTACAGAAAAAGGCCCATCTGCCCACAGTGAATTGAACAGTACAGCACAGAAACGGGCCCATCGGCCCACAGTGAACACAACAGTACAGTACAGAAATGGTCCTGTTGGATCACAGTGAAGTCAACAGTACAGCACAGAAACAGGCCCTTCGGGCCATAATGAGTGGAACAGTACAGCAATGAAACAGGCCCATCGGCCCACAGTGAATGGAACAGTACAGTACAGAAGCGGGCCCATCGGCCCACAGTGAATGGAACAGTGCAGCACAGAACCAGGCCTGTTGGCCCACAGTAAATTGAACAGTCCAGTACATAAACGGGCCCGTCGGCCCACAGTGAATGGAACAGTGCAGCACAGAAATGGGCCTGTTGGCTCACAGTGAATTAAACAGTAAGGCACAGAAACTGGCCCGTCGGCCCACAGTGAATTGAACAGTACAGCACAGAAACGGGCCCGGCAACCCACAGTGAATGGTACTTTACAGTACAGAAGCGGGCCTGTCGGCCCACAGTGAATGAAACAGTGCAGCACAGAAATGGGCCTGTTGGCCCACAGTGCATGGAACACTACAGCACAAAAACAGACCTGTTGGCCCACAGTGAATTGAACAGTACAGCACAGAAACGGGCCTGTCGGCCACAGTGAATGGAGCAGTACAGCACAAAAACGGGCCCGTCGGCCCACATCGAATGGAACAGTACAGCATCGAATCGGGCCCATCGGCCTACAGTGAATGGAACAGTACAGCACAGAAACGGGCCCGTCGGACCACAATGAATGGAACAGTACAGCACAGAAACGGGCCGGTCGAACCACCGTGAATTGAACAACACAGTACAGAATTGGGCCTGCGGGCCACAGTGAATTGAACAATACATCACAGAAACGGACCCGTTGTCCCACCGTGAATTGAACAACACAGTACAGAATTGGGCCCGTTGGCCCACAGTGAATTGAACGATACATCACAGAAACGGGCCTATCGGCCCACAGTGAATGGAACAATACAGCACAGAAACGGGACCGTTGGCCCAAAGTGAATGGAACAGTACAGTACAGAAAAAGGCCCATCGGCCCACAGTGAATGGAACAGTACAGTACAGAAGCGGGCCCATCGGCCCACAGTGAATTGAACAGTACAGCACAGAAACAGGCCCATCGGCCCACAGTGAATTGAACAGTACAGCACAGAAATGGGCCCGTCGGCCCACAATGAATGGAACAGTACAGAACAGAAATGGGCGCATCGGCCCACAGTGAATGGAACAGTAGAGTAGAGAATTGGGCCCGTTGGACCACAGAGAATTGAACAATACAGCACAAAAACAGGCCCGTCGGCCCACCGTGAATTGAACAACACAGTACAGTATTGGGCCTGTCGGCCAACAGTGAATGGAACAATACAGCACAGAAACGGGCCCGTTGGCCCAAAGTGAATAAAACAGTACAGTACAGAAAAAGGCCCATCGGCCCACAATGAATGGAACAGTACAGTACAGAAACGGGCCCGTAGGCCCACAGTGAATGCAACAGTACAGCACAGAAATGGTCCTGTTGGACCACAGTGAAATCAACAGTATAGCACAGAAACAGGCCCATCGGCCAAAGTGAATTGAACAGTACAGCACAGAAATGGGCCCTTCGGCCCACAATAAATGGAACAGTACAGCACAGAAACGGGCCCATCGGCCAATAGTGAATGGAACAGTACAGTAAACAGTGTAGCACAGAAATGGGCCTGTTGGACCACAGTGAATTCAACAGTACAGCACAGAAACAGGCCCCTCGGCCCACAGTGAATTGAACAGTACAGGACAGAAAGGGGCCCATCGGCCCACAGTGAATGGAACAATACATCACAGAAACGGTCCCATTGGCCCAAAGTGAATGGAACAGTACAGTACAGAAAAAGACCCATCGGCCCACAGTGAATGGAACAGTACAGCACAGAAACGAGCACGCCGGCCCACAGTGAATGGAACAGTGCGGCACAGAAATGGGCCTGTTGGCCCACAGTACATGGAACACTACAGCACAGGAACAGGCCTGCAGGCCCACAGTGAATTGAACAGTACAGCACAGAAACGGGCCCGTCGGCCCACAGTGAATGAAACAGTGTAGCACAGAAATGCGCCTGTTGGGCCACTGTGAATTCAACAGTACAGCACAGAAACAGGCCCATCGGCCAACAGTGAATTGAACAGTACAGCAATGAAACAGGCCCATCGGCCCACAGTGAATGGAACAG
>NW_025207471.1:0-636 GCF_004010195.1 Chiloscyllium plagiosum | reverse complement strand
CTGGGGGCGGTGTGTGGATGGCAGTGAGGGTCAGACTGGGTGGGATGTTGAACGGTGGTGAGGGTCAGGCTGCGGACGGTGTTGAACGGTGGTGGGGTCAGTCTGGGGGCAGTGAGCGGGCGGCGGTGAGGGTCTGGCTGGGGATGGTGTTGAACGGTGGTGAGAGCGGTGTTGTGCGGTAGTGGGGGTCAGGCTGGGGGTGTTGTTGGAAGGCGGTGAGGGTCAGGGTGGGGGCAGTGTGAGGACGGTGGTGTGGTTTATGCTGTGGCCGGAGTTGTACGGTGGTGATGGTCAGGCTGGGGACAGTGTGCGAGCAGTGGTGAGGGTCAGGCTGGCGACGGTGTTGATCAGGTGGTGAGGGTCAGGCTGTGGGCGGTGTGTGGAGGGGCATTGAGGTTCATTCTGGGGCGGTGTTAGACAGCGATTAGTGTCAGGGTGTGGGCGGTGTGTGGATGGTGGTGAGGGTCAGGGTGGAGGCGGTGTTGTGCGGTGGTGTGGGTCAGTCTGGGGGCAGTGAGTAGGCGTTGGTGTGGGTCAGGCTGGGCGAGGTGTGTGGAGAGCGGTGAGATTCAGGCTAGGTGAGGTGTGTGGACAGCAGTGAGGGTCAGGCTGTGGCGCTGTGTGTGCATCAGTGAG
>NW_025207470.1:4747-13000 GCF_004010195.1 Chiloscyllium plagiosum | reverse complement strand
CCTGCTTAATGTAAAACCAGCAACACAAAAAAGATTTATCCTGTGCAGTATTCTGTAAAAATCAAGTGGCCAAGAACTATGTAAAGTAAAAATTAACAACTTTATTTCTTAAAGTATACCAGAGAATAATTAGCTAACCACTATTTACAATTTATTTCTCTAACCTATCTTTTACCTTCCCTTCTATAAAACTAATCCAATAAAATTCCCAATTAAGATTTACAAAACAACATTTCTTATATCAAAACCAGACAGCTTTCGGTTCTTGTCTTCAGATTTTCCTGTGTCTTTTCTTCTGGTCAGGAATTTCTGCTTTACAGGTTACTGATTGAAAAGGTGCCTTTTTAACAGAGTTATTTTTCAGGCAATCTGTTTACATCTGTTCTTCTCTCAGTTGTTCAATTTTCCCCGGTCTTATACTCCAGTGCATCGAATTGTGTCATTGGAAATGATTTTACAGTAGAGATAATATCGAGCAAACTCTAAGTTATTCCATTAATTAGTCTAACCTCCAAAGCAGTGTGAGGGAATAGTGCAGTGATCTTCACACACAGCCAAACGGTTACATTATTAGCAACTGGTCTGTAATCTTTCAGACAGGACCCACCTCACATGGTCACCCATCACACTGGATCCATTGAGATCCACAAACAGGGCCCACTTGACACAGTCACCACCACCTCTTCTCTGTGCTCCCCCCTCCCTCCCCAAAACAGACCCAGTGACCCACTTGTCACTGTCACTCCCCCACACACTGGATCCACAGATAAGGCCCATTTGACATATCCCCCTCATATTGGGTCCATTACAATGCATAGACAGGACCCACTTATCATTGTCACCTCCCCTCATATTGGATCTACTGCAATCCACACTGCCCTCTTGTCACTGTCACTCCCCACACACTGATCTTTTTGTTTGACCTTCAATTTGCTTGCTGGCCAATTGAAATTTCCAGACCAGTTTTCCTAATTACATTCGCATTGTCTCAAAAACAATTACATTGGCCTTTACCTTACTGAGGGAGGAGGGAACAGTGAGGGATGAGGGGAGCAGGGAGGGAGCGAATGAGGTGAGGAGGGAGGGAGTGAGGAATTGTGAGTACCAGGGCTGAGTGTTCTGGTTAGAAATCCACACGTTGTTAGAAGCAGAGAAAGTCTAATCTCAAACCTGTCCAGTTTCTGTAGATTCCAGATGGTCACTTCCAGGAGATGCTGCAAGATTGGGGACAGTTACAGACAGTTGGGGGTACTGGCCATCTCGTGGCATGAGTTGTGTGTGTTGTCTTTCAGACTGTGGTGTCTTGGTGCTGGCTGTTTATCCACACCAGTGAGCTATGAGCCCATATGGTAACTGGGCAGGCAGTACTGACCGATTCCGTTCAGAGAGCTCGCTGTAGTGTGTGGGAGTCTCAGTGTCAGTGGTGGCTACACACAGACATCTCAGACTGCAGCAGGTGGGAGTGCCCGAGAGCCTAACATTTACATGACTAGTTTGGAATTAGATTGTTTCACTGGTCCCATTTCTCCATGCCCTGGGGTCACTTTTTCTGCTTCTGTATTCGCCTGAGACTTTTCCAGATTTCAGTGTGTAAATGATCTGACTGAGATGAAGTCCATGTCTACACTTGCTCCAGCTTTATACAGTCTGTCGATATGTCCAGGGGCTCCTCTTGATTTCAGTCTCCATTTTCTGCGGTCTGTACCTCTGTCGTCCCCACCCTGTATTTCTCAATACAACCTCACGTCAATATCCTTCCTTCTCCCCATTTTACACTGTTAGAGAGATCTACAGCTCAGATAACAGCCCTTCAGCCCATCAATTCTGCTCCAGTCAATAAAGCCACCTCACCATTCCAACCCCATTTCCCAGCCCTTAGTCCACACCCTTCTATCAGCCTTCCTCTTTATAGCTGTCATTCTGTTGCTTCTCTATTTGTATCTATATTCTTCTAGCTTTCACTGTATTTGTGAATTGTATCTTTCTCTGCATCTCTCACCCAGTCCCTCACTCCCCACTTTTAAGTCAGTTTCTTTCACTCTACATATCCATCTGTGATATTCAATCTGTCTGTGCACAATAATTCTATCTTGCTGCCTTAGTCACTGTTTCTCCCTATCATCCTGTACATGTTCCCGTCTGTCCATCTCTCTGCTCTTCATGTCTGATTATCTCGGTCCCTGTGTTTCTGTGTTACTCTGACCCTGTCATTGTTATACTCACTTTCTCTTATTACTTTCCTAAACAAAACAGAAATTGCTGGAGAAACTCAGCACAGAGAAACAGAGTTAACAAAGATCTAGTGACCCTTAAAGGTCACACAGGACTCAAAACATTAACTCTGCTTTCTCTTGACAGATCCTGCCAGAGATGCTGAGTTACTCCAGCAATTTCTGTTTTTATTTCAGATCCTCAGCATCCTGTCTTTTTATTTTTGTGACTTTTTCCACTATCAGCTATCTGAGACTTGGTTACTGTCTCTCTTTATCACAATTGCTCTCTTTTTCATTCATTAATTCTGGTTAGGCCAGAATTTGTTGCCCATTCCTCTGCCTCAATTACTTCTGTATCTTTATCAATTTCTGTGCCCCTCATATTTTCTGTTAATCTCTCTCTCGCTGATATTCTTTACCTCTATCAAAGCCCCCTCCCCCTCCCACCCCAGTAATGCTCTCCTACAAGCTCTGTCAGGCAAAAGATACACAAGCCTGAACACATACACCAACAGATTCAGGAACAGTTTCTTCCCTGCTGTTATTAACTTTCTCTAACTTCAAACTTGCTTTGTGCACTTCCTGTGCAGTGTAGCCTGTGCCTTGCTCTGTACTGCTCACAAAACAAAGCTTTTCACTGTAATTAGGTCCATGGTTCTACAAAAAAACCAAATTGGTCTTCATCTCTTTCACACTCATCTGTTATTTTTTCTGTCAGTCTCCAGCACTATGTATTCCTCTCCATCTCCATTAATTTCTGCTTTTCTAAAGCTGTTACCTTCTGTGTGTGTCTCTCTCTATGCATCTTTGTTTCTGTGTCTCACTCTACCTCAATCTTGGTCTGTTACTCTCTGCCTGTCATTCTCTTTTCTTTCACTGTCCCCATCACTGTTACCTTGTCTTTCTCTGTCACTTTCAGTCTTTCCCCATGCCCCTCTCTCCCTTTGTTATTCTTGCTCTTGTCATCTGTGTCTCTGTCTGTCACTGCATTATTGGGTGTGTGGTCTCTGACACTTTTCCTCAGTCACTCCCCATGTCCCTCTGTTACACACTCCTCCTGTCTCTAAGGTGTCACTCTCCTATTATTTTCTGACTCCTCGGCTCAGCCCGATTGTGTGATCGCTCCTTTTTACCAGGAGTTTTACCCCTCAGTGGGATCACGCTCTGACTCAGAGGGCATGTTACGTTCTCTCTTCAGTTCCACCAAGAGGCTCCAGCACAGATTGGACTCACCGGCTTGAGCATGGTGACTGTCTCAGATTGACAGAAACCCAGTTTCCCCCCCAGGGAATGGGAGGGGACTGGGGGCAGAGGGCACAGGGTCAAGGGGCAAGTTGGCAGTCAGGAACCCAGAGGTCACAGGATCAGGGAACCAGAGGGTGAGGGGCAAGAGGGCACAGGGTCAGGGGCACAGAGACCAGAAGCCACAGGGTCAGGGAGTGAGAGGGTACAGGATCATGGCGTGAATAGGACAGAAGATTTCCTTCCCAGGTGGAGACCAGTGGGTCACGCAGAAAGACTGGGGAGGGGAGAGACTGGAACATAGCCAATATTAGCATCTTATTCCATTGCAAACTGCAACATTCAACTGAATAGTATTTAAGTGCACGGGCACACTAACACTTCCGGTCCTGTGTGTAAACTTGGAATTTGGTTTTTGGTCAGGGTCAGCAGGTCTCAGTAACTGGAGCTGTGAGTGGTCTCTATGGAAATGGAAGGGGAGCAGGGAATTTAAGACAACCAGAGGGTAAGGAGCGATGGCTAATGAGTGCTCTGTGTTGTCAGCTATGGGACCACATGGTCAACATTCTGCAGATGGATGACTAACTGTAGGGATGCACTGAGGACAAGCTGAACCGGAATTCCTCACCCTCCAGCAGTTTCCTAAACAGGAGACACAAAGGAACAAAATGAAAGATAGCCAGTTGAACAGAGACAGTATCGACCTCTCCTTTCTGTCTTACCCATGTCACATTCCCACACACTCCCTTTTGCTCTTTCTCACTCTCCTCCGCCCCCCCACTCATTTTCTCTCCCACTTTCATTTATGTTACCATTTTCTGTTCTCACACTGTCACACACAATAGTTAGGATTTCAAACCTATGTAAAATATTTGGCTGTGTTAAATTCTCCTGCAGTTAACATGAGACACTGGGAAGTGAACAGAACCACTGGGCAAGTTGGAATGGGAGAGCCAGGCTTGCTCAGGGTCCTGGATAGTGAGACATCCTCCCCACAGTCCAATAATTGTCAAGTTAGGGGTGGCATCAGTATTTATAAACACTGACACAGGCCAATCAGCTCAACCACTCCATGCTAGTATTTATGCTTTACCTGCAGCGTTTGCCATTCCTTGTCATCTCACCTGATCCTTTTTCTCCCTCATTTATTCATTCAGCTTTCTGCTACAACAACTCCTGAGTCCACTCTCCCCACATCCCCAGCTGGAATAAAGTATCCCTCTCTCATGCTGATAGCCTCAATCCTGAATCCCCACAAGAGATCACTGCTTTCTGTACACTGTCAAACCCTCCATCACTTTTCATTTACTCTGTCCTGTAAAGTGGGCAGCACTGGCCCAGACCAACAGTCAGTACCCATCCCTAACTGCCTCGGGCTGGACCATGTTACGGGGTATTTGAGAGTTAACTGAAGCCATAGATGGATTAAGAACAGATTCCCCTCCCTGACGAGTTTTCAATTCTAGATTTTTATTCTGAGCATTTCAATTCCAGCAGCTTCTGTCCGGGGAATAGAACCCACACCCCCAAAACCCCCACACCTCCTCAACTGTTTACAATCCACCAAGTTTAGTATCACATTTAAACTTTAAAATTATCCCCACACACCAAAATGTAAACCATTAACATATAAATCAGGAAGGACAAAAGCACTGCTTCAGAGTGAAGGGATGACCCTTCAAAATTGAGATGCGAAGGACCCAGGGGGAACCCACGCAGACATGAGGAGAATGTGCAAATTCCACACAGACAGTTGCCTGAGGCTGGAATCGAACCCGGGTCCCTGGTGCTGAGGCACCAGTGCTAACCACTGAGCCACCTGCTATTTGTTCAACTCTTCCATTTTGAGGGGATAAGGCTCAACTGGACACAAACCATCTCTTGTCTGAAGGTAGCACAATGTTAATCCTGCCAGCCCTCAGCTCCAGTCTATCCAACCAGCTCTGTCCTTGCCCTATTGAAATCAGCTCCCTCGCATTACTTATGAGATGGAGATATAGAAAGAACACGTTAGCAAGGCATTCAGCAAGGTTCTCATGGTGGATTTGTTAATAAGGTTAGATCATAGGGAATCTGAGAACTAGCCATTTGTTTTTCAGACTGGAGGCCTGTGACCAGTGATATGCCACAAGGATCAGCGCTGAGTCCACTTTTCAACATTTATATAAATGATTTGAATGTGAACATAGGAGGTATAGTTAGTAAGTTTGCAGATGACACCAAAATTGGAGGTGTAGTGGACAGTGAAGAGGGTTACCTCAGATTACAATGGGATCTTGATCAGATGGGCCAATGGGCTGAGGAGTGGCCAGATGGAGTTTAATTTAGATAAATGTGAAGTGCTGCACTTTGAAAAGAAAAATCAGGACAGGATTTATACACTTAATAGTAAGGTCCTGGGGAGTGCTGATTAATAAGAGTCCTAGAGGTGCAGGTGTATAGCTCCGTGAAAGTGGAGTCACAGGTGAATAGAATAGTGAAGGCGGCGTTTGGTATGCTTTCCTTTATTGGTCAGTGCATTGAGTACAGGAGTTGGGAGGTCATGTTGTGGCTGTACAGGACATTGGTCAGGCCACTGTTGGAATATTGCGTGCAATTCTAGTCTCCTTCCTATCGTAAGGATGTTGTGAAACTTGAAAGGGTTCAGAAAAGATTTACAAGGATGTTGCCAGGGTTGGAGGATTTGAGCTATAGGGGGAGGCTGAACAGGCTGGGGCTGTTTTCCCGGAGACAAAAAGGGAGAAAGAAGTCAGATGGAGAGAGAAGTAAAATGACAGAACGAGAAACAAAGGATAAGTGAGACAGAAAGACAGCCCGGCTGATGGAGAGGACAGGATTTAGCAGTGCCTTTAGCAGTGAATGATGGCCTACCTGTAAGCTGCAATCTCAATATCTAGAGCCATCTTGACATTGAGGAGGTCTTGGTATTCTCTCAGGTAACGAGCCATCTCTTGTTTGGCATCATTGATATCTTTCTCCAACTCACTGATCCTCTCCTGTAACACACAAAAGAAAAAAAAAGGGAAAAAAAAAAGGGGGGTGTAGAGGGGGAAGAGAGCAAGAGAAAGAAAGACTGAGCATGCAGCAGCAGCAAGCTCAAATAATCAGAACCACCTAGTAACTGACTCATCCCCTCACCCAAACATTCACCCTCTCATCCCTGTACCTATGCCTGTGCTGTTTTCTGTTGTGTTTTCAATGCTAGTCCCCTTCCTATTTGCAGCTTTTACTGTCTCTATCACTCACTTTACCTCTACCAATCCCACCTCTGTTCCTCTCACTATCTCTATCTGTCCCTTTCTTTCTGTATTGCTCTGTGTCTCTGTCTTTATCCTCCTCCTCTCTATCTTAGGCCAATTCTCCGATCGCATTCTCTCTGTCCGTCCCAGTCTTAATCTCTGTTCTCTGCCTGCCCCTCCCCTGATTTGGATGCACAGTCAGACTATCAAGCGATATAAAGACATTGAAGATATAAAATCAAACCTCATTTCTGAAGATGGTTGACAGAGATGGTTTGGAATTGTTTAAGGTCAACCATGCACTCAGCTGGATGGCTCAGCCCTTGCCATCTATCCATCCTCCTCCCTCTGCACTCAGCATCATTTGAAAAATTTTGCTGCAGTGCGTTATCATCTGGGGAATGTACTCATTAATAATTCTGTCCCTGCTTAACCACGTCCGTCCCCAATCTGCGTCTTTGTCTGACCTCTACCAACCTGTCATTTTTTTCCCCTCATTTTTCTTTGTCCTGTCTTTATCCCCCTCGGTCTTTCTCCCACTCTGTCGTTCCGATTTTTCCTCTCCATTATCTCTCCTCCTCCTCACCCGCCCTCTTTCGCCACTGCACCAAACACTACATCAGTGACGATAAAGACAAATGCTTGTTTGGTAGCAGCAGTTTAATTTCCCAATAACTGATGAATTGAAGAAAATTGTAATTATTGTTTTAGGAGAGCAGCCCTTTGTTAGTTAAAGCACCAGGAACAGAAAAACAGTGAAATTAAAAACACTAGTCAAACATTTTACCAATCTATAATCATCTTCTCAGTAGAAGAGATTGCCATTTACTCAGTTTACTGTTTCATAAAATCAAATATTTTTGACAATGACTGTAAGCCTTTGATGAGAAACTGACACCAGTGTCATAGAATCATACAGCATTGAGCCAGGCCCTTTGGCCCATCATGTCTTTGCCAAACACCAAATGACACTAACCCCATTTACCTACAATTGGCCCATAGCCTACAATGCCCTGGTGATTTAATTGCTCATTCTACCTGACTGCCTGGTAAATGATAGCAGAATGACAGCTCGAGGGGAAGCCATTTACCCAACTGTATCTCTGCTAACTCTTTGGTAGAGCTATCCAGTTGATTTTTCTTCTGGTGCGCTGCATCCCTGTAAATATTCCGTTCAGGATTTGACCTAACTCAACGATAACGTTTATTTCTGACACTGCTCCTACCGCTGTTTCAAGCCGCATGTTCCAGATCATGGCACACATCTACTGATGCCACCCTCTGAGAGGCTCTTATCCCTCTCGCCCAGTGACCCTCCTGACTTGATGATCGTGCACCTCCTCACTCTGCCAACCCTCCAGGTCCTGTAGATATCAGTGCAGACCCTCTCCCCCCATCCCCTAACATCAGTGACCCTCATCTGTGCACACCCCCTCCCCCACAGTTGTCTGTGTAGGGCTTCTCCCCCCCAACCTCCGTGACCACATCTCAGTTCCCCCTCAGTGCCCCACCCAACAGCGATCTGGTACTTGTGCACCTCCATCCCCTCCCCCTAGTGC
>NW_025207470.1:3552-4415 GCF_004010195.1 Chiloscyllium plagiosum | reverse complement strand
CCCTGACCTGGTGGTTGTGCACCTCCTGGCCCTGCCGCTCCTCCAGCCCCTCGAGTTGGCGGTGCAGACCCTGGATGGCCTCCTTGAGGCGCTCGGTCTCGGCGGCGCGGGCCTGCAGCAGCCGGTGGTATCCGGCGGTCTCCTGTCGGATGGAGCGGGCGGCCTGGCTGTGGCGGCTGGCCGCCTCGGAGACGGCGGCGAACTTGGCGCGGTACCAGTCCTCGGCCGCCTGCATGTTCTTGTGGGCGAGCCGCTCGTACTGGCGGCGGATGTCGCGCAGGGCCTGGGACAGCTCGGCCCCGGCCCCTGCCCCTGCCCCAGGCCCGGGCCCGGGCGGCTCGGCCTCCCCGCCCTCCCCCAGGGCGGCGGCCTGCAGGCGGCCCTCCAGCTCGGCGCTCTCCTCGCCGTGCAGCTTCTTCAGGAAGGCCATCTCCTCCAGCAGCGAGGCGACGCCGGCCTCCAGGCCGCTGTTGGCCAGCGCCGCCCGGTCGGCCCCGCCGCGGGCCGCCTGCAGCCGCTCCTCGGCGTCCAGCCGCAGCCTCAGCTCCTCCTGGTACCGCTCCTTGGCGCGGGCGTAGGCGGCGCGCATGCGCCCCAGCTCGGCCTCCATCCGGGCCTTGTCGGCGCCCTCGGCCTCCAGCAGCGCGCGCAGCCCGCGGATCTCGTGCTCGTAGAGCGCGTGCAGGCGGGGCGGCTCGCGGTGCCGCTCGCGCAGCGCCTGCAGCTCGAGCGCCAGCGCGCGGTTCTGCTGCTCGAGCCGGCGCACGCGCTCGATGTAGCCGGCGAAGCGGTCGTTGAGCTCGGCCAGCTGCTGGCGCTCGCGGGCCCGCAGGCCCAGCAGCTCGGCGCCGAGCTGCGGCAGC
>NW_025207470.1:0-1028 GCF_004010195.1 Chiloscyllium plagiosum | reverse complement strand
TTCTACCTCCTGCCCAAAATCCACAAACCTGACTGCCCCGGCCGACCCATTGTCTCAGCCTGCTCCAGCCCCACCAAACTCATCTCCGCATACCTTGACACAGTCCTGTCCCCCTTAGTCCAAGAACTCCCCACCTACGTTCGGGACACCACTCACGCCCTCCACCTCCTCCATGATTTTCGCTTCCCCGGCCCCCAACGCCTTATCTTCACGATGGACATCCAGTCCCTATACACTTCCATCTGCCATCACGAAGGTCTCCAAGCCCTCCGCTTCTTCCTCTTCTACCGACCCAACCAGTACCTTCCACTGACACCCTCCTTCGACTGACTGAACTGGTCCTCACTCTTAACAACTTCTCCTTCCAATACTCCCACTTCCTCCAAACCACAGGAGTAGCCATGGGCACCTGCATGGGCCCCGGCTATGCCTGCATCTTCGTCGGATATGTGGAACAGTCCATCTTCCGCAGCTACACTGGCACCATCCCCCACCTTTTCCTCCGCTACATCAATGACTGTATCGGCGCTGCCTCGTGCTCCCACGAGGAGGTTGAACAGTTCATCCACTTTACTAACACCTTCCACCCCGACCTCAAATTCCCCTGGACCGTCTCAGACTCCTCCCTCCCCTTTCTAGACCTCTCCATTTCTATCTCGGGCGATCGACTCAACACAGACATTTACTACAAACTGACCGACTCCCACAGCTACCTAGATTACACCTCCTCCCACTCTGCCCCCTGTAAAACTGCCATCCCGTATACCCAATTCCTTTGCCTCCACCGCATCTGCTCCCAGGAGGACCAATTCCAATACCGAACAACCCGAATGGCCTCCTTCTTCAAAGACCGCAATTTCCCCTCAGACGTGGTGGACGATGCTCTCCACCGCATCTCCTCCACTTCCCGCTCCTCTGCCCTTGAACCCCGCCCCTTCAATCACCACCAGGACAGAACCCCACTGGTCCACACCTTCTACCCCACCAATCTCCGGAATAGTCCGTCATTTCCGCCACCTCCAAACAGA
>NW_025207469.1:11875-13000 GCF_004010195.1 Chiloscyllium plagiosum | reverse complement strand
ACACCGGCACCACTCCCCACCTCTTCCTCCGCTTCATTGATGACTGTATTGGCGCCACTTCGTGCTCCCACGAGAAGGTTAAGCAGTTCATCAACTTCAACAACACATTCCACCTCGACCTTAAATTCACCTGGACCATCTCTGACACCTCCCTCCCCTTCCTGGACCTCTCCATCTCCATTAATGACAAACGACTTGACACTGACATTTGTTACAAACCCACCGACTCCCACAGCTACCTGGATTACACCTCTTCCCACCCTACCTCCTGCAAAAATGCCATCCCATATTCTCAATTCCTCTGCCTCCACTGTATCTGCTCCCAGGAGGACCAGTTCCACCACAGAACACACCAGGTGGCCTCCTTCTTTAGAGACTGCAATTTCCCTTCCCACGTGGTTGAAGATGCCCTCCAACGCATCGCATCCACATCCCACACCTCCGCCCTCAAACCCCACCCTTCCAACTGTCCTCACAGTTGGAAGGGTGAGAACCCCCCAGTCCTCACTTTCCACCCTACCAACCTTTGCATAAACCACATCATCCGCCAACATTTCTGCCACCTCCAAACGGACCTCGCCACCAGAGATATATTTCCCTCCCCACCCCTTTCCGCAAAGACCATTCCCTCCGTGACTACCTGATCAGGTCCACACCCTCTAAAACCCACCCTCCTGACCTTGCACCTCCCCTGCCACCGCAGGAATTGCAAAGCCTGCACCCACACCTCCTCCCTCACCTCCATCCAAGGTCCCAAAGGAGCCTTCCACATCCATCAAAGCATCACCTGCACATCCACCAATGTCATTTTTTGTATCCGTTGCTCCCGATGCAGTCTCCTCTACATTGGGGAGACTGGACGCCTCCTCGCAGAGCGCTTTAGGGAACACCTCCGGGACACCCGCACCAATCAACCCTACCGCCCCGTGGCCCAACATTTCAACTCCCCCTCCCACTCTGCCAAGGACATGCAGGTCCTGGACCTCCTGCACGGCTGCTCCCTCACCACCCAACGCATGGAGGAAGAACGCCTCTTCTTCCACCTTGGAACATTTCAACCCCAGGGCATCAATATGGATTTTACCAGTTTCCTCATACCCCCTCCCCCCACCTTAGCACTGTCCT
>NW_025207469.1:0-545 GCF_004010195.1 Chiloscyllium plagiosum | reverse complement strand
ACGTCGATTCTCCTGTTCCCTGGATGCTGCCTGACCTGCTGCGCTTTTCCAGCAACACATTTTCAGCTCTGATCTCCAGCATCTGCAGTCCTCACTTTCTCCTCAAAGACCTCCAACAACCACAACCAATATGCTGGGTATGACTCCAAACAATTCTTGACTCATTCCCATTGATTTCAGTTTTGCTTGGGTTCTTTGATGCCACACTCTGTCGAATGTAGCCTTGCTGTCAAGGGCTGTCACTCCAACCTCAACTTTGTAATTCAGCTCTTTTTGTTCATGTTTCAATCAGGCTGCACTGAGGTAAAAAAAAATGTCCTGCCTTTTGTATCCAGCAAGCTTCCACAGGCACATTTCCACATGGTTGGGTAGATGCCTGTACTGGGACTGTCCTGGAAAAACAGTGGCGAGGGGAGCAGCGAGTTCTGGAGCACAAGTCTTCAGTGCTATTGCCGCCATGTTGTCAGGGGCATAGCCTTTGGAGCAGCCAGCATTTTCAACTGGTTCCTGATATCACATGAAGTGAACTAAATTGGCTGAAGGCT
>NW_025207468.1:4309-13000 GCF_004010195.1 Chiloscyllium plagiosum | reverse complement strand
TTCAGTCAGGGTCCCCTCACACTCTGCTCCTTGGTTAGGTGGAGCTTGGGAAACTGTTCCTGGAAAACCCGGGGAGGATCCAGCAGATCCCTTTCCCGAGACACACGCATTCGTGATTTCAGATCTTCCCCTCTCTGCAGCCTCTGCTCCATTTGTTGTTCATGTTACAGATCCAGATGTTGTTACTATCGTCCCCATGCTCCATCCACAGTTGTGTCACCAAATCCTCAGGTCTTCCTGAATGTCTGAGGCAGTTCACAGCACAACTTCCAACAAAGCATTCCCAGCACCTCCACTAACTTTCCAATAAGTGGAGTCATTCCAGAGTCATTCCAGAGCCTCTCAGTTCCAAGTTTGATGCCTGGTAATTAACAATAGTACTCGAGGGGCTTCCTCGTGTAACTGACCGCATGATCAGCTGAGAGGGACAAACACAAATGTTCAGTGAACAGGCACAGACCAAGTTTCAAAGGCGTGTCGCAAAGCTGCTGGGACCCCATGTATACCATGGAACACTACATGGGACACACCGGGAAGTGAACAACAACCCAACGCACACTCTACTGTTCATGGATCACCACATGGGACACACCAGGCAGTGAACATCCCGAGACTTACAATTTCATTGTTTCTGAGCTTCACAGTGCCAGTTCTTGATGCATTAAGGATCCAAATGGGACCCACAGCCGTGATGTATAGAAGAGCATGAGCCGTGCACTTTGCATGTTGTTTCTGAACTTCATAATTACGTCCCCGGGGATTCAGGGATATTAGCACCAACGGTTAGGTTCAGGTACAGAAAGACGGATACTCGTGTTATATTTGGATGATTACTTCATCAAAAAGTTGAATAAACATGGCTCTTCTCAGAGAAATGGGGTTGGCTGGAGGAGTCAGACGCTGGCGGGTCCAATAAGTAAGAGTAAGAACATAAAATAAATATGCTGACAGATCAGCTCAAATGGTCAGTTATGCCCGATACCAACTCCACCTCACAGAATCAGACATCATAATCCAGATGAGATATCTATTCAGCGTGAAGCACTGTGCAGACGAGGCTAGTGTAGTGCTCAATACAACCCAGCAATCTGTACTGACTGTGCAGACCACATCAGTCAATGGGGGGCGGGGGGGGGGGCTGTGCAGTGAATAACTCTGTAAACCTGGAGCAGTTACTCTTCCAGCATGTAGAGCTGTGTCCACCATCCCAGTGCATTGCTCAGTAATACTGTGTTTGATCACTGCACACTGTCAGGAAACTTGCAGAAAATGCTGCAAGTGGCAGGATGTGCAACTCCCATCCATTTCAGCTCCATACCTTTATTGTGCCAGGCTCTTTAGAACATCTAGTGAAGAGGAAGGATGAAGCTTACAGAAGGTTGAGGAGGCAAGGTTTATGAAGTGCCCTAGAAGGTTGCAAGGTAACCAGGGTGGAAATGAAGAATGAACTCAGGAGAGATAAAAGTGTGCATGATAAAGCCTTGGCGGGTAGAATTAAGGTAAAACCTAAGACGTTCTACACTTACGTGAGAAACAAGAGGATGGCCAGAGTGAGGGTAGGGCTGATCAGGGATAGTGGAGGGAACTTGTGCCAGGAGTTGGAGGAGGTAACGGAGGTTCTTAATGAATGTTTGCTTCATTATTCACTAATGAGAGGGACCTTGATGTTTCTGAGGACAGCATGAAACAGGCGAATATGCTAGAACAGGAGGATGTGTTGAAAAATTTGAGAAACACACGGATAGATAAATTTATTTGGCCAAACAGGATATGCCCTAGGATACTATAGGAAGTGAGAAGAGATTGCTGCTCATTTTGCGATTATCTTTGCATCCTCACTGTCCACTGGAGTCGTGCCAGATGACAGGAGGCTGGCAAAAGTTATTCCCTCATTCAAGAAAGGGAATATCGATAATCCTCGGAATTATTGGTTAACCAGTCTTACACCAGTGACGGGCAAAATATTGGAGAGGATTTGAGAGACAGGATTTATGAATACTTGGAAAATTATAAATGATTAGAGACTGTCAGCATGGCTTTGTGAGGAGCAGGTCATGCCTCATAGACCTTATTGAATTCCTTAAGGATGTGACAAAACACGTTGATGAATTAGAGCAGTGGCTGTGGTATATATGTTTTACAATAAGGCGTTTGATAAAGTTCTCCACGGTAAGCTCATTCACAAAATAAGGAGGCATGGCTTACAGGGAGGTCTGGATGTCTGGATGCAGAATTGGTCGGCCCACAGAAGACAGAAGGTGGTGGTAGGTGGAACAGATGCAGCCTGGAGCTTGGTGACTAACTTGGTGATCTGTTCTGGGGCCTCTGCTCTTTGTGATTTCTTTAATAAGAGAGTTGGATGATGACTTGGAAGGGTGGGTTCATAGGTTCGCCGATGTCACGAACTTTGGTGGAGTTGGTGATTAGTATGGAGGGCTGTTGTAGGTAGCAACAGGACATTGACAGAACTGAGCTGATGAGTGACAGATCGAGATAAATCGAGAACGGCGGGATCTTGGGTCCATGTCTATCCATCCTCAAAGTTGCCATCCAGGTCGATGCTGTTGTTTAGAAGGCGTATGATGTGTTGGCTTTCACAGCCGGGGAGATCAGTTTCAGAGCTGTGAGGTTTTGCTGCAGATCTATAATCCCACTGTTTAACCCACTGTGATGAAGTTGAATGCTGTTCTGCATTGAGAGCTTGCAAGTACTTGTCATATGACTAGCTAATATTTTCAGAGTTTACTGTACTGAAACTATGTCGCATCTGGCTGTGAAACAGATATGTTGAGCTTTGGTTGGTCTTTTAACAGCTATTCGAATTTAAACAACCTAGTTTAAATAATGTCCCAACTATACTAAACCTATTCGATTTTAAATTTATTGTTTTGCCAACATCAAACCAAGGAGATGAGCTGATGTTGAGGGAATAAAGAGGCGCGCATTTTGAAAGTTAGACAGAGAGTAAACTGCCAGCGTGAGAGTCTGCCATGAACAACATTTTCTGTGTAAGATTCATTTTTGAACGAAATGTCCTTGCATTAAAATACAGAACATGACCCAGGGAGATATATTGAGTAAAAGAAGGAGGGCATTGGAGACTACAGCCACTGTCTGGTTTATGTAATTTTAATACAGTTTTTCTTTAATTGGAAGAGTATATTGTTAAAGGTGGAGGAAGATAACAAACAGTTCAGAGAAAGGGAAGCTTAGAGTTGGGAATAACTGTTGTTGTTCAATGCTCACTTTTAGAATTAAGGAATACATTGATATTATTTCCTGTTAAGTAGTGTAATTTGCGAGCTCTCTGTCACTCGACTTTAACAAATTATGAGCGAGGTGAGCTTTTCTGAGTGTTTGGTTTCATTAACAGAAGGGTTCATCGCCATGTCATAACATCACACTTGCAGTACCGTGTTCTGGTCACCTCATTAAAGGAAAGAAGTGGAAGCTATAGAGAGAATGCAGAGAATTATCTATGGAACAGCAGAAAGATTGACACAAGCCACACAGAGTGAGTGAAATACTGAGAAAGTCACCACGTGAAAAGTAAACACTGGCAGATTCCCGATGTCGATATAAACTTCAGTGTGTCAGTGGGTGTAGTGCATCTGTATTGATGATTGGGTATCTGTGTGTGCGTGTGCATCTGTGTATCGGTATTTGTCTATGTGTGCTGAAAATGTGTTGCTGAAAAGAGCAGCAGGTCAGGCAGCATCCAAGGAGCAGGAGAATCGACGTTTCGGGCATGAGCCCTTCTTCAGGAATTTGTCTATGTGTGCCTGTATTATTATATGTGCTATTGCATTACTCTCCGTGTGTGTCTGTGCATCTATATTTATCTCTGTGTGTCTCTGCATGTCTGATTTTGTCACTGTGTGTATCTGCGTTTCTGCAATCTTCGCTGTGTGCATCTGCATGTCTGTATTTGTCTCTGTGTGTATCTGCATGTCTGTATTTGTCTCTGTGCGTATCTGCATGCCTGTATTTATGTAAATGTGCAGCTGCATGTCTGTATTCACCTCTGTGTGTATCTGCGTGTCTGTATCCATCTCTGTGTATATCTGCGTGTCTCTATTCGTCTCTGTGTGTATCTGCGTATCTCTGTGTGTATCAGCTTGTCTGTTTTTGTCTTTGTTTATATCAGTTTATCTGTGTTCAACTCTGTGTGTATACGTGTATTTGCAATCGTCTCTGTTGGTATCTGTGTGACTTTATTCGTCCCTGTGTGTAACTGTGTGTCTATATTTGTCTTTCTGTGTATCTGTGTGTCTATATTTGTCTTTCTGTGAATCTGCGTGTATGTATTCGTCTCTGTGTACATCTGCGTGCCTGCATTCATCTCTGAATCTGCGTGTCTGCATTCATCTCTGAATCTGCGTGTCTGTATTCATCTCTATGTGCTTCTGCGTGCCTGTATTCATCTGTGTGTGTCATTAAATTCGTCTCTATGTGTATATGCGAGGCTCTGTGTGTATCTGCGTGTCTGTTTTCATCTCCATGTGTATCTGTATGTCTGTATTCGTCTCTGCGGGCATCTGTGTGACTCTATTCATCTCTGTTTGTATCTGCGTGTTTGTGTTTGTCTCTGTGTGTATCTGTGTGTCTGTATTCATCTTGCGTGTATCTGTGTGTCTCTATCCGTCTCTCTGTCTATCTGCGTGTCTCTGTGTGTATCTGCGTGTCTGCATCCGTCTCTGTTTGCATCTGCGTGTCTGCATTCATGTCTGTATCTGCGTGTGTGTATTCGTCTCTATATCTATCTGCATGCCTGTGTTCATATCTGTATCTGCATGCCTGTATTCATGTGTGAGTATCTGTGTGTCTGCATCCGTCTCTGTGTGCATCTGCTTGTCTGCATTCATGTCTGTATCTGCGTGTGTGTATTCATCTCTATGTCTATCTGCATACCTGTGTTCACGTGTGAGTATCTGTGTGTCTGTATTCGTCTCTGTGTGTATCTGCGGGTCTGTGTTTTTCTCTGTGTGTATCTGCGTGTCTGTTCATCTCTGTTTGTATCATTGCGTCTGTATTCATCCCTGTGGGCACCTACGTGAGTCTATTCGTCTTTGCGTGTACCTGCGTGTCTATATTTGTCTCTGTGTGTATCTGCGTGCCTGTATTCATCTCTGTATCTGCGTGTCTGTATTCGTCTCTATGTGTATCTGTGTGCCTGTATTCATCTCTGTTGTGTATCTGCCTGTCTGTATTTGTCTCTGTGTGTATCTGTGTGCCTGTATTTGTTTCTGTGTGTCGCTGCACGTCTGTATTCACCTCTCTGTGCGCCTGTGCATCTGTATTCATCTCTGTGTGTCTGTATTTGTCTCTTTGTGTATTTGCGTGTCTGTTTTCATATCTGCATTTTGTCTGCGTGACAGTATTCGTCTCTGTGTGTATCTGTGTGTCAGCCTCTCTGGTGTTTAAAGTGATGCAATGTCCCCCTCTGCTGGCCTTCACACTCCTCTGCGTTGACAGCACCGCAGGGTGACAACCATCAGGGAAGTGAGGGGGAGGGAGACAGCTCATAGCGCCATCCAAACTGACAGAACTATCTGCACACGCACACACACAGTTTGGTATATGGAGGATTGCAATCGTACTGAGGACCTTTAGAGTGCAGAATGTTCAAGTAAAGATATGTCAATGGTCGCTCTGCAATGTGGAAGTGATTTGTCTTTGAAGATTATTCATGACACAGAGTGCGCAAATTAAAGTGTATGTCCACTGCAAATGCATCCAAGCAAGATTGACGGAACAATTTGTAAGTCAATGCAATGAATGTATTTCACGTTCATTATCTTGAAATGTTTTACAATATTCTCCTACAAATTATAAATGAGAAAAGATTGAAAAGTCCTGAAACTGACACAGTGGTGGCGACAATGTCTCAGGAATGATATCGTTAGGTATCAGACGAAACTGCTCTGTGCTTCCAAAGGCGTTATTTGAAAAACCAAACAGCCATGCAATAGAGAGATTGACAGTATTTGACGTCCTCTGAAAGAAACAAAAAAAAACTGACACTAGTGCAAAGGCATGGGGAGGCGAGCATAGGATGGCTTTGTATAACTATAAACTTAACAGGGACAGACGTAGAGGTGTGTGGGGCGGGGTGAGGGGTTGATCTCAATTTCAATGGATTTACCCAAAAAAACAGCAAGACCTCGTCTCACGGAGATACATACACAGACACGTTAAACACACAACACATATACATACAGATATGGACACACAAACAAACACACACACTCCTGCACACAATTTCTTCAAGATAGAGTTGAATAAGCTTTTCATTAATTCGGGAATCAATGATCATTTGGCGAAGGCAGGAGAATGTAGGTGAGAAACATTTCAGCTGTACTCCAATGGCACAGCAGATCCAATGGGCTAACTGGCTTGATTCTGCTCTATTTTCCCATTTTCAGGAAAGAGTCGCTTCAAAGGTTGAATTTGAATGCAGATTACAGGGTTAAAGGTAGGCTTCTTGACAGTGTGGAGGAACAAAGGGATCTTGGGGTCGACGTCCGTAGATTCCTCAAAGTTGCCAAAGCCCTCAAGATGATAGGACTGTTAAGAATGTGTATGATGTGTTGGCTTTCATAAGCTGGGAATTGAGTTAAGAGCTGCGAGGTTATGCTGCAGCTCTAGAGGCCTGATTAGACCACACTTGGAATATTGTGTTGAGATCTGTTCTCCCCATTAAAGGAAGGATGTGGTAGTTTTAGAGAGGGTGCAGACGGGAGTTCCCAGAATGTTGCCTATCCTGTAGGGCATGTCTTATGAAGAAGGTTTGAGGGAGCTTTAGCTTTTCTCATTAGAGTAAAGAATGATGAACGGTACCTTGATCGAGTGTGCAAGAATGATGAGAGGCAGAGATAGAGTGGATTAGTAGAGTCTTTTTCATCGGGTGGAAATGGCTAACACGAGGGAAACATAATTTTAATGTGATTGGAGGAAGGTTTTGGGGAGATGTCAGAGGCAGGTTGTTTACACAGGTAGTGATAGGTGTGTGGAATGCACTGCCAGCAGTGGTAGTAGAATCAGCTACATTAGGGATATTCAAGTAACTCTTGGATAGGCACATAGATGATAATAGGATGAAGGCTCTGTAATTTAGTTTAATCTTAGAGTAGGATAAACATATTGTACCTGGAATTCCTTTAACTTCACTGCTCAAGATGATAGGACTGTTAAGAATGTGTATGATGTGTTGGCTTTCATAAGCTGGGGAATTGAGTTAAGAGCTGCGAGGTTATGCTGCAGCTCTAGAGGCCTGATTAGACCACACTTGAAATATTGTGTTGAGATCTGTTCTCCCCATTAAAGGAAGGATGTGGTAGTTTTATAGAGGGTGCAGACGTGAGTTCCCAGAATGTTGCCTATCCTGTAGGGCATGTCTTATGAAGAAGGTTTGAGGGAGCTTTAGCTTTTCTCATTAGAGTAAAGAATGATGAACGGTACCTTGATCGAGGTGTGCAAGATGATGAGAGGCAGAGATAGAGTGGATTAGTAGAGTCTTTTTCATCGGGTGGAAATGGCTAACACGAGGGAAACATAATTTTAATGTGATTGGAGGAAGGTTTTGGGGAGATGTCAGAGGCAGGTTGTTTACACAGGTAGTGATAGGTGTGTGGAATGCACTGCCAGCAGTGGTAGTAGAATCAGCTACATTAGGGATATTCAAGTAACTCTTGGATAGGCACATAGACGACAATAGGATGAAGGCTCTGCAGTTTAGTTTAAGGAGGATAAAAGGTCGGCACACCATTGAGGGCTGAAGGGCTCTTATTGTGCTGTACTGTTCAATGTTCGCAGTTCTAATTTCTCGAACTCTTGTGAACATATTGTACCTGGAATTCCTTTAACTTCAGTGGAGGTTAATCTGGTCAGTGTTTGATTGTCGAGGGTTAATGGAAATTTGGGGAGGTTTGAGGGGCTGAATAATCTATATCTGTGCCTAACCATTGTGTCCTTGTGTCAAAAGAATGAAGATTGGTTTGAAGGGAACTCATTTTGAGAATAAGGGCATTCCTATTTCAGACTGGGAAAGGGATGTTCCTTTCTCTTTCGGATTGTGTGGTCTGTGGTCTTATCATTCCCAAGGAGCAGTGAAGACTGGGTTACTGAAAACATTCAAGGCAGAGTTATATAGACCTTTGATGAACAAGAGAATCAATGTTTATTGGGAACAGACAGGAAAGGGATGCTTAGTTACAACCACATCAACAATGAGCATTCTGAATTGTGGAGCAGGCTCGAGGGGCTGAATGGCCATCTGCTGCTCATGTTTCATGTGTTGTTCACTCACTCAACCCCTCGATGCTGTTACAGAAAGTGAGGAAGATCGCATTCAGCCATTCAGGATCGATTTACTGAGACATGAGGAGAACTTTCTGCCCCTCTAAGCATTTACAAAGCATTAGGATGAAGTTCTTCAGCCATTTCAGTACATTACGCAGCACAAGAGGAGGTCACACCTACTATCTAGTTTGCTACACAGGAACTGGGGAGCCCTGGGTAACTATCAGAAAATAGATAGTCGGGAGAAATGTATATTTTCGGGTTGGAAATCTTTAACTTGGTGAAGTGCCTCAGAGATCAGTGCAACATCAAAAACTATGTAGAATATGTCAATGATTTGTGTGTGGGAACTGATTGTATAGAACTCAATTGGCTCAACCACTAAGATAG
>NW_025207468.1:0-3612 GCF_004010195.1 Chiloscyllium plagiosum | reverse complement strand
ACCCTGGTACATACATCACACGGGGTTAGTATGCAGATGCAGCAAGTAATTAGGAAGGAATATTGAATGATTACTTCATGAAAAAGGCTATCAGGATGCTTGACTGCAGCTGTACAGGGGACTTTTGAGTCAACATCTGATGTATTGTGGGCGGTGATGATTCCATAAACTGAAAAAAATATATACTCAATAGCTTAAGAAGATTTGCGAAGATGTTTCACTGTACTTACTCCTGGAATGAAGGCTTAATTCTGTCATACAGCACGGAAACAGACCCTTCGGTGCACCATGTCCATGCCGACCAGATGTCCTAAATTAATCACAATCCATTTGCCAGCACTTGGCCCATATCCCATAAAACCTTCGTGTTCACTCAAATGGCTGCATTCAAATGGCTTTAAATACTGTAGCTGTCCCAGCCTCCAACATTTCCTCTGGCAGTTCATTCCATACACTCTGTGAAAAGTTAACACTTTTGTCCCTTGTAACTCTTTCTCCCCTCTCCTTCAATCTGTGTGCTCTAGTTTTGGACTGCCCTAAGCGAGGAAAATGTTCTTGGATCTTCCCCATTTCCTTGCTCCTCATGATGTTACAAACCTCGCAAAGGCGAGAGCACGTCAGGCGTTTCAGGAGATTGAGAGGCGTTCGTATTGAACCGCATAAGATATCGAGGAGAGTGTGTGTGGTGCATAGCCTATGGACATTTTCTCTAATATGGAAGTCTAGAACTGAGGATTCAAATTTAAGAAAACAATATGCATATGTTATATACTCTTTTCATAGTATAAGAAAACAAATACTATGCAGACGTGATTTTTTGGACAACAATATGAGGACACATACACACGTATCTTCATTAAAACTCCTAGATGGAGCAGAGAACAGGGACGAAGTCATACAGTTCTGAGAATGCTCAAGCAGGCCTCGCGTGGTCCATTTTCGTGGTCAGATAACATTATTGTATATTTCTGTTGAGATATGGAGAAAATGCAGAATGCTGGAAAAGCCACTGCTTATTGCTCCCTCTCTTTCCTTGTTCCTTCTCGCAGCAATGTATGAGAGATGAAAACCTTCAGTCATCGTTACCATTCATGTAGGATTACTGTTGAGGAATCATTGGCATCTCCCCACTGCCTAAAATCAAAGGTAATTCAGCCAATCCGACTGTTCCACGAATAAATACTGCTTGTGTGAGCAGAACAACTTCAGAGGCAGAACAACATTTAATTATTTTACTTTTGTCTTTAGTTTAACTATTGTTTGGACAAAACTCTTTCAAGCTGATATTTTGCAGAGTTGTTTTTTCCTGCTTGTCTTTAGGCATGTGTATGTGTGTGTCTGTGTGCACGTGTGTGTGTGACACTGTGTGTGTCTTAGTGTGTGTGTCTGTGTGTATGCACAGACTGCATCTCAGTATGCATTGAAAGATAAATATTAATGTACATATTTGTCCACACTGTTTGCCATGTATTTTTTCCTCTTAGCTTTGAGTAACTTTGCTTTGGTGAATTATTTTTGCAAATGTAAGATATCGAACTGACTTGTTCCCAACAAAGAATCTGACCTCGTCTGAGATCTATATCATTGGTCATATCACCAACCTCGTTACATTTCAAATTTATCATGATCAATGGAGAAACGGGATTAGAAAATGAAACAGTGATCCGTCCAACCCCAGGCTGAACACGGAAGAGGAGAATTTCACAAAGGTTTGCTTGAGTGGGAATGCTCTTCCCCAGAAGTTTGTGGTACCTGTGTGTTGCATTTAGTCAAAGCTATGGTAGTTAGATATTGGAGAGTAAAGGACAATGAACTACAGATATGGAAGTGGGGCTGAGAACACATCCAGGTCAGCCACGATCTTACTGCCTCGTTGAGAGGGCTTAAAGTGTCGAATGACACACTCCAACTCCTCAGCCCTACGTCCCTATGTTCCATTCAGTTCCTCAAAACTGCAAGACAGGAGCGTTTGGAGTTCATTTACTCTGATAACCTGCTGCACAGAAACAGAGGAGACTATTCAGTGACTGAAGACTCGAGAGAATACCGCTGTAAAAGCACAGCAGGTCAGCCAGCATCCAAGGAGCAGGAGAATCGCCGTTTCTGAGCAAAAGCTTCTGCCCGAAACGTGGTTTCAACAGAATAGAAGGACGCCATACAATCCATTGGAACTATTGGACAAGAATATGGATAGCCCATTCAAACCCTCCTGCCTATTACACAAGGAGGGAAGGAGTGTAGTCAGCACATAGAGATGTTAAATAGGAACCGGAGTCGCCAGGTCAGGTCCTTGAGCTGCTTCCAGATGACCAGGATGTGGCCATTCAGCCTATACAGAAATAGGAAGATGTCTTTGATGACCCAACATGACAAGTAGTGAAGCAGAGTCTACACAGATAGATTGCTCTATGTTGTTCCTCCTGGTTCCTTTGCTCGTGGTACACATGTATCACTTTAACTTGGTTTGCTGAACGTGAGAGGGAAAAGTGAATGGTTTGTGCCAAGTCTCAAGGAAATGCCTTCTATCTCCGAGAAGACATTATTGTACTCCTATAGAGGACAGAAGATGATGGGAATAGCGAACTATTTCAGAAGTAAGACATTAAGGCTGCTGATAGATTTATGAACAGTGCAGAGACACACATCAACTGCACATTGAGATGGTGAGAATTCACTCAGAGCCTGGAGCTCCCTCTCAACCAACATGGAGCCTCCACACTGGTACGTGAACTATTGGGGATTACAGATCATGGGGAAAATGCAATTTCTCACAAAATCACCATCTTTCTTCTGGACATAATAAATGTTAGTCCATAATCCACAAATTTAAATGTAATCGCTTGTTATTCTCTCGCTGTGCTACGGATTTCACTGGATTATACTCTCATACCTTATATCAGTTAATTATCGTTTACGCAATGTAATTCAATAATTTGCTTGCAAAGGTGCAAACATCTTATTGCACAGTTTGTATGCCTTTTCTTTTTTAGATTTGTTGTAGCCTTAGCCCAAAAGTAAATGTTTTGTTTACTGAACAGCCTTGGGCACCTGTCTGTGTGGCGTTTTGTACATTGTCGCTGTGTCTGCATGGGTTTCCTCCGGGTGCTACGGTTTCCCCCCACAGTCCAAAGATATGCAGGTTAGGTGAATTGGCCATACTAAACTGCCCATAGTGTCAGGGGTGAATAGAGGGTAGGGGAATGAGTCTGGGTGGGTTACACTTCGGAGGGTCGATGTGGACTTGTTGGGAAGAAGGGCCTGTTTCCATACTGTAGGAATCTAAAAAAAAAGACCTGTTTATCGGGATTCAAGGGTCAGACACAGTGTCGCCTGAGGCGGGAATTGAACCCGGGTCTCTGCGCTGTGAGGCAACAGTGCTAACCACTGTGCCACCGTGCTCTTGTACTCAATTCCCTAGCCAATAAGGGCAAGCATGCCATACACCTTCGTCACTACCTGTAAACACAAGCTGCTTCACTGAAAATCACAGCTGCATCCATCTTCCTCCAACAACTTTATTTCATTGGAGCGTAGGAAGTTGATCTTACAGAGGTTTATACAATCATTAGGGGTGTGGATAAGGTGAATGGCAGGTGTCTTTCCGTAGAGCTC
>NW_025207467.1:11739-13000 GCF_004010195.1 Chiloscyllium plagiosum | reverse complement strand
ATAGGATAGGCTCTTTGTGCCAAATGTGATGCCAAATTTAACTAATCCCTGGTCCATATTCCTCCATTCCTTGCACCTACCACTCTCTGTGTAAAAAAACTTGCCTCTGACATCTCCTTTGAATTGTCCCCCTCTCCCCTTGAAAGCTTGTTCCTCAGTATGAGAGGGGGTCACAATAATTCGTGCATGAGGGAACAGTCACAGCTCTCAGAGGGTTAATTGCGATGTCATTTATGCTGACAAGGTTAAGCTTTTAACCATCAATAGCAATCCTGCGCCATAAAAAAATGACCATCAAGGTAATAAAATTTGTCAGCAGAACTCGCAGCCTGCAGGTTAACCATGAGATGGCAACTTCATGTTAGCAAGAACAATAATGATCCAAGTTAATCGCCTCTGAACAATGATCAAAAAGGGGAAAGTGATACTGCTTTCCGGTGAGGCACTCCACAGTGTATATTGTAAGTGAATCAATTACACTGAATCACTGTCATTGCAGAGGGATAGTCTAGTCAGTCAATGGCCATCATGAAGAGACACTGTCAGAGAGTAAGACATGAGGGTGAAGAAAGTATGGAACCCATTGGGTTTAGAGTGACAGATTATGTACAGCTATCTGCACAATCGCAGAGAAATAAAATCACGATTCGTTTGGAGAGATACAGAAATTGCTGGGGAAGCTCAGCAGGTCGTGACGGCATCACTGAAAAGAAAATAGACTTAACGTTTCAAGACCAGTGACCTGTTCTGAGAAAGAGTCACCAGGCTCTTTAAGTAATTCTGCTTTCAGCCCAGAGATGCTGCCAGACCTGTTGAGTTCCACCAGCAATGAATCTTTCAGATTTCCAGCATTGGCAGTGCTTAGATTTAAATTACTGTATGGACATTCATAGCTAAATATTTTAAAACAAGACTGTGTGATGGACCATTAATCAACCCTGAGACAACCACTCCTATACCCACTGTCTACCCTATTCACTCACCCACTCCTATACCCACTGTCTACACTGTTCATTCACCCACTCCTATACCCACATTCTACCCTGTTCATTCACCCAATCCTACACCCACTGACTAACCTGTTCATTCACCCACTCCTATACCACACCGTCTACCCTGTTCACTCACCCATTCCTGTACCCACTGTCTACCCTGTTCATTCACCCACTCCTATATCCTCTGTCTACCCTGTTCACTCACCCACTCCTATACCCACTGTCTACCCTGTTCATTCACCCACTCCTATACCCCCTGTCTACCC
>NW_025207467.1:2357-5894 GCF_004010195.1 Chiloscyllium plagiosum | reverse complement strand
ATAATGGACTTGAATGTGTGGCTGGGGAACTGGTGCAGGAAGCAAGGATTTAAATTCTTGGATCATTGGGGTATGTTTTGTGGTAAGCATAAATTCTACAAGAGAGACAATTTGTACCTTAATAGGTTAGGGACCAGCATTCTGGCAGGCAGGTTTGCTACTGCAACACAGCTACGTTTAAACTAAAAATCATACAACAGCCAGGTTATAGTCCAACAGGTTTAATTGGAAGCACTAGCTTTCGGACTGACGCTCCTTTATCAGTGAATCACCTGATCATCTGATGAAGGAGCAGCGCTCCGAAAGCTAGTGCTTCCAATTAAACCTGTTGGACTATAACCTGGGTGTTGTATGATTTTTAACTGTGTACACCCCAGTCCAACACTGGCTCCTCCAAATCACTAAGTAGCAGGGGCGGGGGACAAACTGGATGTTTAAGATGGAAATTGGAGGGAAAGTTAGAACAAGGGAAGACAAGAAAGACAACTGTATCAATGAGGCAGAAAACTCAGAAAGGGATCATGCTGTAAGGTTGAGTGAAATAGGAGTTGATGGGAAGGGCGAGGGCAGTAACAAATTAAAAATACTATACATGAATGCACGAAGCATTAAGATGGATGAGGCTCTTTTGGAAATTAGCAGATACGATATTGTGGGGAGAACTGGGACGTGTGGACAGGGTCTGGGAAATGAATATTCAAGGCTACACGTGCTATCGTAAGGACAGACTGACGGGCGGGGGGGGGGTGGGGTGGCCTTGTTAGTAAGGGAGGATATTCAGTCCCTTGCGTGGGGCGACCTAGAATCAGGGGATGTAGAGTCAGTGTGGATAGAGCTGAGAAATACTAAGGGTAAAAAGACCCTCTTGGGAGCTATCCACAGGCCCCCAAACAGTAGGCTGGATTCCGCATGTAAGTTGAATCAGAAGCTGAAATTGGCAAGGAGGTTATTATAGTTGTTATGGGGGATTTCAACATGCAGGTAGACTGGGAGAGTCAGGATGGTATTGGACCTCAAGAAAGAGACTTTGTGGAGTGCCTTAGAGATGGATTCTTAGAGCAGCTGGTGCTGGGGCGGACCAGGGAGAATTCTGGATCTGGTATTGGTCAGTGCTGAGGGATGGGCACTGTCAGAGGGTCAGCGCTGATGGAGCGGGTGCTGTCAGACAGTCAGTGCTGAGGGAGCGGGCGCTGTGGGAGGGTCAGTGCTGAGGGAGCGGGTGCTGTCAGAGGGTCAGTGCTGAGGGAGCGGGCGCTGTTGCAGGGTCAGCGCTGAGGGAACGGGTGCTGTCGAAGGGTCAGTGCTGAGGGAGTGGGTGCTGTCGGAGGGTCAGTGCTGAGGGAGCGGGCGCTGATGGAGGGTCAGCGCTGAAGGAGAGGGCACTGTGAGAGGGTCAGTGCTGAGGGAGTGGGCACTGTGGGAGGGTCAATGCTGAGGGAGTGGGCACTGTCTGAGTCTCAGGGCTGAGGGAGCGGGTGCTGTGGGAGGGTCAGTGTTGAGGGAGAGGGCGCTGTAGGACGGTCAGCGCTGATGTGGGCGCTGGTGGAGGGTCAGTACTGAGGGAGTGGGCGCTGGTGGAGGGTCAGCGCTGAGGGAGCGGGCGATGGTGGAGGGTCAGCGCTGAGGGAGTGGGCGCTGGTGGAGGGTCAGCGCTGAGGGAGCGGGCGCTGGTGGAGGGTCAGCGCTGAGGGAGTGGGCACTGATGGAGGGTCAGCGCTGAGGGAGTGGGCACTGATGGAGGGTCAGTGCTGAGGTAGCGGGCACTGATGGAGGGTCAGCGCTGAGGGAGCGGGCGCTGGTGGAGGGTCAGCGCTGAGGGAGTGGGCACTGATGGAGGGTCAGTGCTGAGGTAGCGGGCACTGATGGAGGGTCAGCGCTGAGGGAGTGGGCGCTGGTGGAGGGTCAGCGCTGAGGGAGCGGGCGCTGGTGGAGGGTCAGCGCTGAGGGAGTGGGCGATGGTGGAGGGTCAGCCTTCCAGTTGCGTTGTGACTTTGCTCTGGAGATGAACTGTTTTTTCACTGCCCTATTCTGGTTCGAGTGAACCGGCACAGCTCGCGGGCAGAGTTTCCCTCAGTCTGCACACCTCGGGCACCCAGCTCAGACTGGCTCCTGTCGCTGCCCGCCCGTGTGTAAAACATTGGAGGGTGCGCGTGCTCAGGGGGTGGCGTTGACAGGATGGTGACCTGACTGAATTGATTTCCTAACTGTGGGATCTGAAGCAAGGCTGAGCAATTCCTGGATCAGTGGGATTGAGCCGTCTTCCTGTCGGGTAATATCTCCGTTGACCTCCCTCTCTGGTTGGGAATCGTCGGCTGGCCTCAGCATTTACCGCACTGTCCCCTGAATTGAGAAGGTGGGGAGGATTGAGCCGCCATCTTGGATCGCTCCAGTTCTCCCCTCCCCCTCCCCCCGTGTGGTGTAGGCCACTCAGGGCACGTGAGGAAGGGAGCGCCAGGTTTCTGACCCCCGAAATAACATGCCGATATATTTCGGGACGGTGTTGTGGGGGGTCTCGGAGGGGGCTGCTGTTTCCCTCCAATGCCCAGGGGAGCGGGGAGAGGTGACGGGGTTCGGGAAGGTGCTGTATAAGGAGCCTCACTGCAGTGGGCCTTGTAGACGGTACACCCTGCTGTGACTGGAGGGGGTGGGGGGTGTTGAAGGTGGTGCCACCCAAATGAGCATTGATGGTGGTAAATGCCCCCATCGGTGGGTGGGGAGGGGGTCACTAATGGAGGTGGGGAGGTGGGGGAGAGGGAGGTCTACCGTCCTCACACAGGACTCCACGTGACTCCAGACCCAAACACGCGCGGCGTTGGAGTTGACTCTCAGGGCTGTAGGTTCAGGCCCCGCGCTTGAGACCTCCATAATGGAGCTTAATTTAGATAAATGTGAGGGGCTGCATTCCGACAGTGCCCACTCCCTCAGCGCTGACCCTCCGACAGAGCCCGCTCCCTCAGCGCTGACCCTCCGACAGAGCCTGCTCCCTCAGCACTGACCCTCCGACAGAGCCCACTCCCTCAGCGCTGACCCTCCGACAGAGCCCGCTTCCCTCAGCGCTGATCCTCCGACAACGCCCGCTCCCTCAGCGCTGATCCTCCGACAGCGCCCGCTCCCTCAGCACTGACTGTCCGACAGCGCCCGCTCCCTCAGCACTGACTGTCCGACAGCACCCACTTCCTCAGCGCTGACCCTCTGACAGGACCCACTCCCTCAGCGCTGACCCTTCGACAGAGCCCGCTCCCTCAGCACTGACCCTCCGACAGCGCCCGTTCCCTCAGCACTGACTGTCCGACAGCACCCACTTCCTCAGCGCTGACCCTCTGACAGCACCCACTCCCTCAGCGCTGACCCTCTGACAGCGCCCACTCCCTAGGCACTGACCCTCCTACAAAGTCCGCTCCCTCAGCGCTGACCCTCCGACAGCACCCGCTCCCTCAGCGCTGACCCTCCGACAGTGCCTGCTCCCTCAGCACTGACCCTCCCTCAGCGCCCGCTCCCTCAGCACTGACCCTCCCTCAGTGCCTGCTCCCTCAGCGC
>NW_025207467.1:0-1333 GCF_004010195.1 Chiloscyllium plagiosum | reverse complement strand
AAAGGGACCGAAGGGGCAACTTTTTCACCCAGAGGGTGGTGTGTGTATGGAATGAGCTGCCAGAGGAAGTGGTGGAGGCTGGTACAATGGGAACATTTAAAAGGCATCTGGATGGGGACATGAATAGGAAGGGTTTGGAGGGATATGGGCCGGGTGCTGGCAAATGGGACGAGATTAGGTTGGGATATCTGGGTCGGCATCGACAGGTTGGGCCGAAGGGCCTGTTTCTGTGCCGGACAGCTCGGTGACTCATTGAGAGGACGGGAAAGGGGGAAGGATGCGCAGAGGGAATGAGGTAGGGTGGGTCAGCAGAATGGAGTCCTGACAGGAGATGGGCAGAGTGGCCAGCCCTCAGCTTTGCAGAGTTGGCCGCCTCCCTGGGATGATCAGGGCAGGCCCGGTGATGGGTTGCCATGCCGTCTCCACGGCGACGGAGCCGTTACCTACCACGGTCCAGTCCGGGTTGACGAAGCTGTTGCCGAGGTAACTGAAATAGGTCGCAAAGCCCTCGTTCAACCAGATGTCGTTCCACCATCGCATGGTCACCAGGTTTCCGAACCACTGCAAGGACACATATGAGAAGACCACTAGGAGGCAGCACTGGGAGCAGAGACCTCAGTCACGGCAGCTTTACTCTGTATCTAACCCTGTGCTGGCGCTGTCCATGGGATCGCGGGGACAGTGTAGAGGGAGCTTTACTCTGTATCTAACCCTGTGCTGGCGCTGTCCGTGGGATGGCGGGGACAGTGTAGAGGGAGCTTTACTCTGTATCTAACCCTGTGCTGGCCCTGTCCCTGGGATGGCGGGGACAGTGTAGAGGGAGCTTTACTCTGCATCTCACCCCATGCTGTCCCTGTCCGTGGGATGGCGGGGACAGTGTAGAGGGAGCTTTACTCTGTATCTAACCCTGTGCTGCCCCTGTCCGTGGGATGGCGGGGACAGTGTAGAGGGAGCTTTACTCTGTATCTAACCCTGTGCTGGCGCTGTCCCTGGGATGGCGGGGACAGTGTAGAGGGAGCTTTACTCTGTATCTAACCCTGTGCTGGCGCTGTCCCTGGGATGGCGGGGACAGTGTAGAGGGAGCTTTACTCTGTGTCTAACCCTGTGCTGGCGCTGTCCGTGGGATGGCGGAGACAGTGTAGAGGGAGCTTTACTCTGTATCTAACCCTGTGCTGGCGCTGTCCGTGGGATGGCGGGGACAGTGTAGAGGGAGCTTTACTCTGTATCTAACCCTGTGCTGTCCCTGTCCCTGGGATAGTGGGACAGTGTAGAGGGAGCTTGACTCTGCATCTCACCCCGTGCTGTCCCTGGGATGGAGGGGACAGTGTAGAGG
>NW_025207466.1:0-13000 GCF_004010195.1 Chiloscyllium plagiosum | reverse complement strand
TGTCTGACAGGACAGTTTCCCTCTGTCTGACAGGACAGTCTCCTCTGTCTGACAGGACATTTCCCCTCTGTCTGACAGGACAGTTTCTCTCTGTCTGACAGGACCGTCTCCCTCTGTCTGACAGGAAAGTTTCCCTCTGTCTGACAGGACATTCTCCCTCTGTCTGACAGGACAGTTTCCCTCTGTCTGACAGGACAGTCTCTCTCTATCTGACAGGGCATTTTCCCTTTGTCTGACAGGACATTCTCCCTCTGTTTTGCAGGAAAGTTTCCCTTTGTCTGACAGGACAGTCTCCCTCTGTCTGACAGGACAGTCTCCCTATGTCTGACAGGACAGTCTCCTCTGTCTGACAGGACAGTTTCCATCTGTCTGACAGGACATTCTCCCTCTCTCTGACAGGACATTCTCCCTCTGTCTGACAGGACAGTCTACCTCTGTCTGACAGGACAGTCTCCCTATGTCTGACAGGACAGTCTCCTCTGTCTGACAGGACAGTTTCCCTCTGTCTGACAGGACATTCTCCCTCTGTCTGACAGGACATTCTCCCTCTGTCTGACAGGACATTCTCCCTCTGTCTGACAGGATATTCTCCCTCTGTCTGACAGGACAGTCTCCCTCTGTCTGACAGGACATTCTCCCTCTGTCTGATAGGACATTCTCCCTCTCTCTGAAAGGACAGTCTCTCTCTGTCTGACAGGACATTCTCCCTCTCTCTGAAAGGACATTCTCCCTCTGTCTGACAGGACATTCTCCCTCTCTCTGACAGGACATTCTCCCTCTGTCTGACAGGACATTCTCCCTCTGTCTGACAGGACATTCTCCCTCTCTCTGAAAGGACAGTCTCTCTCTGTCTGACAGGACATTCTCCCTCTCTCTGAAAGGACAGTCTCTCTCTGTCTGACAGGACATTCTCCCTCTCTCTGAAAGGACAGTCTCTCTCTGTCTGACAGGACATTCTCCCTCTCTCTGAAAGGACAGTCTCTCTCTGTCTGACAGGACATTCTCCCTCTCTCTGAAAGGACAGTCTCTCTCTGTCTGACAGGACATTCTCCCTCTCTCTGAAAGGACAGTCTCTCTCTGTCTGACAGGACATTCTCCCTCTCTCTGAAAGGACAGTCTCTCTCTGTCTGACAGGACATTCTCCCTCTCTCTGAAAGGACAGTCTCTCTCTGTCTGACAGGACATTCTCCCTCTCTCTGAAAGGACAGTCTCTCTCTGTCTGACAGGACATTCTCCCTCTCTCTGAAAGGACAGTCTCTCTCTGTCTGACAGGACATTCTCCCTCTCTCTGAAAGGACAGTCTCTCTCTGTCTGACAGGACATTCTCCCTCTCTCTGAAAGGACAGTCTCTCTCTGTCTGACAGGACATTCTCCCTCTCTCTGACAGGACATTCTCCCTCTGTCTGACAGGAAATTCTCCCTCTGTCTGACAGGACATTCTCCCTCTCTCTGAAAGGACAGTCTCTCTCTGTCTGACAGGACATTCTCCCTCTCTCTGAAAGGACAGTCTCTCTCTGTCTGACAGGACATTCTCCCTCTCTCTGAAAGGACAGTCTCTCTCTGTCTGACAGGACATTCTCCCTCTCTCTGAAAGGACAGTCTCTCTCTGTCTGACAGGACATTCTCCCTCTCTCTGAAAGGACAGTCTCTCTCTGTCTGACAGGACATTCTCCCTCTCTCTGAAAGGACAGTCTCTCTCTGTCTGACAGGACATTCTCCCTCTCTCTGAAAGGACAGTCTCTCTCTGTCTGACAGGACATTCTCCCTCTCTCTGAAAGGACAGTCTCTCTCTGTCTGACAGGACATTCTCCCTCTCTCTGAAAGGACAGTCTCTCTCTGTCTGACAGGACATTCTCCCTCTCTCTGAAAGGACAGTCTCTCTCTGTCTGACAGGACATTCTCCCTCTCTCTGAAAGGACAGTCTCTCTCTGTCTGACAGGACATTCTCCCTCTCTCTGAAAGGACAGTCTCTCTCTGTCTGACAGGACATTCTCCCTCTCTCTGAAAGGACAGTCTCTCTCTGTCTGACAGGACATTCTCCCTCTCTCTGACAGGACATTCTCCCTCTGTCTGACAGGAAATTCTCCCTCTGTCTGACAGGACATTCTCCCTCTCTCTGAAAGGACAGTCTCTCTCTGTCTGACAGGACATTCTCCCTCTCTCTGAAAGGACAGTCTCTCTCTGTCTGACAGGACATTCTCCCTCTCTCTGAAAGGACAGTCTCTCTCTGTCTGACAGGACATTCTCCCTCTCTCTGAAAGGACAGTCTCTCTCTGTCTGACAGGACATTCTCCCTCTCTCTGAAAGGACAGTCTCTCTCTGTCTGACAGGACATTCTCCCTCTCTCTGAAAGGACAGTCTCTCTCTGTCTGACAGGACATTCTCCCTCTCTCTGAAAGGACAGTCTCTCTCTGTCTGACAGGACATTCTCCCTCTCTCTGAAAGGACAGTCTCTCTCTGTCTGACAGGACATTCTCCCTCTCTCTGAAAGGACAGTCTCTCTCTGTCTGACAGGACATTCTCCCTCTCTCTGAAAGGACAGTCTCTCTCTGTCTGACAGGACATTCTCCCTCTCTCTGAAAGGACAGTCTCTCTCTGTCTGACAGGACATTCTCCCTCTCTCTGAAAGGACAGTCTCTCTCTGTCTGACAGGACATTCTCCCTCTCTCTGAAAGGACAGTCTCTCTCTGTCTGACAGGACATTCTCCCTCTCTCTGACAGGACATTCTCCCTCTGTCTGACAGGAAATTCTCCCTCTGTCTGACAGGACATTCTCCCTCTCTCTGAAAGGACAGTCTCTCTCTGTCTGACAGGACATTCTCCCTCTCTCTGAAAGGACAGTCTCTCTCTGTCTGACAGGACATTCTCCCTCTCTCTGAAAGGACAGTCTCTCTCTGTCTGACAGGACATTCTCCCTCTCTCTGAAAGGACAGTCTCTCTCTGTCTGACAGGACATTCTCCCTCTCTCTGAAAGGACAGTCTCTCTCTGTCTGACAGGACATTCTCCCTCTCTCTGAAAGGACAGTCTCTCTCTGTCTGACAGGACATTCTCCCTCTCTCTGAAAGGACAGTCTCTCTCTGTCTGACAGGACATTCTCCCTCTCTCTGAAAGGACAGTCTCTCTCTGTCTGACAGGACATTCTCCCTCTCTCTGAAAGGACAGTCTCTCTCTGTCTGACAGGACATTCTCCCTCTCTCTGAAAGGACAGTCTCTCTCTGTCTGACAGGACATTCTCCCTCTCTCTGAAAGGACAGTCTCTCTCTGTCTGACAGGACATTCTCCCTCTCTCTGAAAGGACAGTCTCTCTCTGTCTGACAGGACATTCTCCCTCTCTCTGAAAGGACAGTCTCTCTCTGTCTGACAGGACATTCTCCCTCTCTCTGACAGGACATTCTCCCTCTGTCTGACAGGAAATTCTCCCTCTGTCTGACAGGACATTCTCCCTCTCTCTGAAAGGACAGTCTCTCTCTGTCTGACAGGACATTCTCCCTCTCTCTGAAAGGACAGTCTCTCTCTGTCTGACAGGACATTCTCCCTCTCTCTGAAAGGACAGTCTCTCTCTGTCTGACAGGACATTCTCCCTCTCTCTGAAAGGACAGTCTCTCTCTGTCTGACAGGACATTCTCCCTCTCTCTGAAAGGACAGTCTCTCTCTGTCTGACAGGACATTCTCCCTCTCTCTGAAAGGACAGTCTCTCTCTGTCTGACAGGACATTCTCCCTCTCTCTGAAAGGACAGTCTCTCTCTGTCTGACAGGACATTCTCCCTCTCTCTGAAAGGACAGTCTCTCTCTGTCTGACAGGACATTCTCCCTCTCTCTGAAAGGACAGTCTCTCTCTGTCTGACAGGACATTCTCCCTCTCTCTGAAAGGACAGTCTCTCTCTGTCTGACAGGACATTCTCCCTCTCTCTGAAAGGACAGTCTCTCTCTGTCTGACAGGACATTCTCCCTCTCTCTGAAAGGACAGTCTCTCTCTGTCTGACAGGACATTCTCCCTCTCTCTGAAAGGACAGTCTCTCTCTGTCTGACAGGACATTCTCCCTCTCTCTGACAGGACATTCTCCCTCTGTCTGACAGGAAATTCTCCCTCTGTCTGACAGGACATTCTCCCTCTCTCTGAAAGGACAGTCTCTCTCTGTCTGACAGGACATTCTCCCTCTCTCTGAAAGGACAGTCTCTCTCTGTCTGACAGGACATTCTCCCTCTCTCTGAAAGGACAGTCTCTCTCTGTCTGACAGGACATTCTCCCTCTCTCTGAAAGGACAGTCTCTCTCTGTCTGACAGGACATTCTCCCTCTCTCTGAAAGGACAGTCTCTCTCTGTCTGACAGGACATTCTCCCTCTCTCTGAAAGGACAGTCTCTCTCTGTCTGACAGGACATTCTCCCTCTCTCTGAAAGGACAGTCTCTCTCTGTCTGACAGGACATTCTCCCTCTCTCTGAAAGGACAGTCTCTCTCTGTCTGACAGGACATTCTCCCTCTCTCTGAAAGGACAGTCTCTCTCTGTCTGACAGGACATTCTCCCTCTCTCTGAAAGGACAGTCTCTCTCTGTCTGACAGGACATTCTCCCTCTCTCTGAAAGGACAGTCTCTCTCTGTCTGACAGGACATTCTCCCTCTCTCTGAAAGGACAGTCTCTCTCTGTCTGACAGGACATTCTCCCTCTCTCTGAAAGGACAGTCTCTCTCTGTCTGACAGGACATTCTCCCTCTCTCTGACAGGACATTCTCCCTCTGTCTGACAGGAAATTCTCCCTCTGTCTGACAGGACATTCTCCCTCTCTCTGAAAGGACAGTCTCTCTCTGTCTGACAGGACATTCTCCCTCTCTCTGAAAGGACAGTCTCTCTCTGTCTGACAGGACATTCTCCCTCTCTCTGAAAGGACAGTCTCTCTCTGTCTGACAGGACATTCTCCCTCTCTCTGAAAGGACAGTCTCTCTCTGTCTGACAGGACATTCTCCCTCTCTCTGAAAGGACAGTCTCTCTCTGTCTGACAGGACATTCTCCCTCTCTCTGAAAGGACAGTCTCTCTCTGTCTGACAGGACATTCTCCCTCTCTCTGAAAGGACAGTCTCTCTCTGTCTGACAGGACATTCTCCCTCTCTCTGAAAGGACAGTCTCTCTCTGTCTGACAGGACATTCTCCCTCTCTCTGAAAGGACAGTCTCTCTCTGTCTGACAGGACATTCTCCCTCTCTCTGAAAGGACAGTCTCTCTCTGTCTGACAGGACATTCTCCCTCTCTCTGAAAGGACAGTCTCTCTCTGTCTGACAGGACATTCTCCCTCTCTCTGAAAGGACAGTCTCTCTCTGTCTGACAGGACATTCTCCCTCTCTCTGAAAGGACAGTCTCTCTCTGTCTGACAGGACATTCTCCCTCTCTCTGACAGGACATTCTCCCTCTGTCTGACAGGAAATTCTCCCTCTGTCTGACAGGACATTCTCCCTCTCTCTGAAAGGACAGTCTCTCTCTGTCTGACAGGACATTCTCCCTCTCTCTGAAAGGACAGTCTCTCTCTGTCTGACAGGACATTCTCCCTCTCTCTGAAAGGACAGTCTCTCTCTGTCTGACAGGACATTCTCCCTCTCTCTGAAAGGACAGTCTCTCTCTGTCTGACAGGACATTCTCCCTCTCTCTGAAAGGACAGTCTCTCTCTGTCTGACAGGACATTCTCCCTCTCTCTGAAAGGACAGTCTCTCTCTGTCTGACAGGACATTCTCCCTCTCTCTGAAAGGACAGTCTCTCTCTGTCTGACAGGACATTCTCCCTCTCTCTGAAAGGACAGTCTCTCTCTGTCTGACAGGACATTCTCCCTCTCTCTGAAAGGACAGTCTCTCTCTGTCTGACAGGACATTCTCCCTCTCTCTGAAAGGACAGTCTCTCTCTGTCTGACAGGACATTCTCCCTCTCTCTGAAAGGACAGTCTCTCTCTGTCTGACAGGACATTCTCCCTCTCTCTGAAAGGACAGTCTCTCTCTGTCTGACAGGACATTCTCCCTCTCTCTGAAAGGACAGTCTCTCTCTGTCTGACAGGACATTCTCCCTCTCTCTGACAGGACATTCTCCCTCTGTCTGACAGGAAATTCTCCCTCTGTCTGACAGGACATTCTCCCTCTCTCTGAAAGGACAGTCTCTCTCTGTCTGACAGGACATTCTCCCTCTCTCTGAAAGGACAGTCTCTCTCTGTCTGACAGGACATTCTCCCTCTCTCTGAAAGGACAGTCTCTCTCTGTCTGACAGGACATTCTCCCTCTCTCTGAAAGGACAGTCTCTCTCTGTCTGACAGGACATTCTCCCTCTCTCTGAAAGGACAGTCTCTCTCTGTCTGACAGGACATTCTCCCTCTCTCTGAAAGGACAGTCTCTCTCTGTCTGACAGGACATTCTCCCTCTCTCTGAAAGGACAGTCTCTCTCTGTCTGACAGGACATTCTCCCTCTCTCTGAAAGGACAGTCTCTCTCTGTCTGACAGGACATTCTCCCTCTCTCTGAAAGGACAGTCTCTCTCTGTCTGACAGGACATTCTCCCTCTCTCTGAAAGGACAGTCTCTCTCTGTCTGACAGGACATTCTCCCTCTCTCTGAAAGGACAGTCTCTCTCTGTCTGACAGGACATTCTCCCTCTCTCTGAAAGGACAGTCTCTCTCTGTCTGACAGGACATTCTCCCTCTCTCTGAAAGGACAGTCTCTCTCTGTCTGACAGGACATTCTCCCTCTCTCTGACAGGACATTCTCCCTCTGTCTGACAGGAAATTCTCCCTCTGTCTGACAGGACATTCTCCCTCTCTCTGAAAGGACAGTCTCTCTCTGTCTGACAGGACATTCTCCCTCTCTCTGAAAGGACAGTCTCTCTCTGTCTGACAGGACATTCTCCCTCTCTCTGAAAGGACAGTCTCTCTCTGTCTGACAGGACATTCTCCCTCTCTCTGAAAGGACAGTCTCTCTCTGTCTGACAGGACATTCTCCCTCTCTCTGAAAGGACAGTCTCTCTCTGTCTGACAGGACATTCTCCCTCTCTCTGAAAGGACAGTCTCTCTCTGTCTGACAGGACATTCTCCCTCTCTCTGAAAGGACAGTCTCTCTCTGTCTGACAGGACATTCTCCCTCTCTCTGAAAGGACAGTCTCTCTCTGTCTGACAGGACATTCTCCCTCTCTCTGAAAGGACAGTCTCTCTCTGTCTGACAGGACATTCTCCCTCTCTCTGAAAGGACAGTCTCTCTCTGTCTGACAGGACATTCTCCCTCTCTCTGAAAGGACAGTCTCTCTCTGTCTGACAGGACATTCTCCCTCTCTCTGAAAGGACAGTCTCTCTCTGTCTGACAGGACATTCTCCCTCTCTCTGAAAGGACAGTCTCTCTCTGTCTGACAGGACATTCTCCCTCTCTCTGACAGGACATTCTCCCTCTGTCTGACAGGAAATTCTCCCTCTGTCTGACAGGACATTCTCCCTCTCTCTGAAAGGACAGTCTCTCTCTGTCTGACAGGACATTCTCCCTCTCTCTGAAAGGACAGTCTCTCTCTGTCTGACAGGACATTCTCCCTCTCTCTGAAAGGACAGTCTCTCTCTGTCTGACAGGACATTCTCCCTCTCTCTGAAAGGACAGTCTCTCTCTGTCTGACAGGACATTCTCCCTCTCTCTGAAAGGACAGTCTCTCTCTGTCTGACAGGACATTCTCCCTCTCTCTGAAAGGACAGTCTCTCTCTGTCTGACAGGACATTCTCCCTCTCTCTGAAAGGACAGTCTCTCTCTGTCTGACAGGACATTCTCCCTCTCTCTGAAAGGACAGTCTCTCTCTGTCTGACAGGACATTCTCCCTCTCTCTGAAAGGACAGTCTCTCTCTGTCTGACAGGACATTCTCCCTCTCTCTGAAAGGACAGTCTCTCTCTGTCTGACAGGACATTCTCCCTCTCTCTGAAAGGACAGTCTCTCTCTGTCTGACAGGACATTCTCCCTCTCTCTGAAAGGACAGTCTCTCTCTGTCTGACAGGACATTCTCCCTCTCTCTGAAAGGACAGTCTCTCTCTGTCTGACAGGACATTCTCCCTCTCTCTGACAGGACATTCTCCCTCTGTCTGACAGGAAATTCTCCCTCTGTCTGACAGGACATTCTCCCTCTCTCTGAAAGGACAGTCTCTCTCTGTCTGACAGGACATTCTCCCTCTCTCTGAAAGGACAGTCTCTCTCTGTCTGACAGGACATTCTCCCTCTCTCTGAAAGGACAGTCTCTCTCTGTCTGACAGGACATTCTCCCTCTCTCTGAAAGGACAGTCTCTCTCTGTCTGACAGGACATTCTCCCTCTCTCTGAAAGGACAGTCTCTCTCTGTCTGACAGGACATTCTCCCTCTCTCTGAAAGGACAGTCTCTCTCTGTCTGACAGGACATTCTCCCTCTCTCTGAAAGGACAGTCTCTCTCTGTCTGACAGGACATTCTCCCTCTCTCTGAAAGGACAGTCTCTCTCTGTCTGACAGGACATTCTCCCTCTCTCTGAAAGGACAGTCTCTCTCTGTCTGACAGGACATTCTCCCTCTCTCTGAAAGGACAGTCTCTCTCTGTCTGACAGGACATTCTCCCTCTCTCTGAAAGGACAGTCTCTCTCTGTCTGACAGGACATTCTCCCTCTCTCTGAAAGGACAGTCTCTCTCTGTCTGACAGGACATTCTCCCTCTCTCTGAAAGGACAGTCTCTCTCTGTCTGACAGGACATTCTCCCTCTCTCTGACAGGACATTCTCCCTCTGTCTGACAGGAAATTCTCCCTCTGTCTGACAGGACATTCTCCCTCTCTCTGAAAGGACAGTCTCTCTCTGTCTGACAGGACATTCTCCCTCTCTCTGAAAGGACAGTCTCTCTCTGTCTGACAGGACATTCTCCCTCTCTCTGAAAGGACAGTCTCTCTCTGTCTGACAGGACATTCTCCCTCTCTCTGAAAGGACAGTCTCTCTCTGTCTGACAGGACATTCTCCCTCTCTCTGAAAGGACAGTCTCTCTCTGTCTGACAGGACATTCTCCCTCTCTCTGAAAGGACAGTCTCTCTCTGTCTGACAGGACATTCTCCCTCTCTCTGAAAGGACAGTCTCTCTCTGTCTGACAGGACATTCTCCCTCTCTCTGAAAGGACAGTCTCTCTCTGTCTGACAGGACATTCTCCCTCTCTCTGAAAGGACAGTCTCTCTCTGTCTGACAGGACATTCTCCCTCTCTCTGAAAGGACAGTCTCTCTCTGTCTGACAGGACATTCTCCCTCTCTCTGAAAGGACAGTCTCTCTCTGTCTGACAGGACATTCTCCCTCTCTCTGAAAGGACAGTCTCTCTCTGTCTGACAGGACATTCTCCCTCTCTCTGAAAGGACAGTCTCTCTCTGTCTGACAGGACATTCTCCCTCTCTCTGACAGGACATTCTCCCTCTGTCTGACAGGAAATTCTCCCTCTGTCTGACAGGACATTCTCCCTCTCTCTGAAAGGACAGTCTCTCTCTGTCTGACAGGACATTCTCCCTCTCTCTGAAAGGACAGTCTCTCTCTGTCTGACAGGACATTCTCCCTCTCTCTGAAAGGACAGTCTCTCTCTGTCTGACAGGACATTCTCCCTCTCTCTGAAAGGACAGTCTCTCTCTGTCTGACAGGACATTCTCCCTCTCTCTGAAAGGACAGTCTCTCTCTGTCTGACAGGACATTCTCCCTCTCTCTGAAAGGACAGTCTCTCTCTGTCTGACAGGACATTCTCCCTCTCTCTGAAAGGACAGTCTCTCTCTGTCTGACAGGACATTCTCCCTCTCTCTGAAAGGACAGTCTCTCTCTGTCTGACAGGACATTCTCCCTCTCTCTGAAAGGACAGTCTCTCTCTGTCTGACAGGACATTCTCCCTCTCTCTGAAAGGACAGTCTCTCTCTGTCTGACAGGACATTCTCCCTCTCTCTGAAAGGACAGTCTCTCTCTGTCTGACAGGACATTCTCCCTCTCTCTGAAAGGACAGTCTCTCTCTGTCTGACAGGACATTCTCCCTCTCTCTGAAAGGACAGTCTCTCTCTGTCTGACAGGACATTCTCCCTCTCTCTGACAGGACATTCTCCCTCTGTCTGACAGGAAATTCTCCCTCTGTCTGACAGGACATTCTCCCTCTCTCTGAAAGGACAGTCTCTCTCTGTCTGACAGGACATTCTCCCTCTCTCTGAAAGGACAGTCTCTCTCTGTCTGACAGGACATTCTCCCTCTCTCTGAAAGGACAGTCTCTCTCTGTCTGACAGGACATTCTCCCTCTCTCTGAAAGGACAGTCTCTCTCTGTCTGACAGGACATTCTCCCTCTCTCTGAAAGGACAGTCTCTCTCTGTCTGACAGGACATTCTCCCTCTCTCTGAAAGGACAGTCTCTCTCTGTCTGACAGGACATTCTCCCTCTCTCTGAAAGGACAGTCTCTCTCTGTCTGACAGGACATTCTCCCTCTCTCTGAAAGGACAGTCTCTCTCTGTCTGACAGGACATTCTCCCTCTCTCTGAAAGGACAGTCTCTCTCTGTCTGACAGGACATTCTCCCTCTCTCTGAAAGGACAGTCTCTCTCTGTCTGACAGGACATTCTCCCTCTCTCTGAAAGGACAGTCTCTCTCTGTCTGACAGGACATTCTCCCTCTCTCTGAAAGGACAGTCTCTCTCTGTCTGACAGGACATTCTCCCTCTCTCTGAAAGGACAGTCTCTCTCTGTCTGACAGGACATTCTCCCTCTCTCTGACAGGACATTCTCCCTCTGTCTGACAGGAAATTCTCCCTCTGTCTGACAGGACATTCTCCCTCTCTCTGAAAGGACAGTCTCTCTCTGTCTGACAGGACATTCTCCCTCTCTCTGAAAGGACAGTCTCTCTCTGTCTGACAGGACATTCTCCCTCTCTCTGAAAGGACAGTCTCTCTCTGTCTGACAGGACATTCTCCCTCTCTCTGAAAGGACAGTCTCTCTCTGTCTGACAGGACATTCTCCCTCTCTCTGAAAGGACAGTCTCTCTCTGTCTGACAGGACATTCTCCCTCTCTCTGAAAGGACAGTCTCTCTCTGTCTGACAGGACATTCTCCCTCTCTCTGAAAGGACAGTCTCTCTCTGTCTGACAGGACATTCTCCCTCTCTCTGAAAGGACAGTCTCTCTCAGCCCACACACAATCTACACCCCATCAGCCTGTACACAATTCGCTATCCACATACAATCTACACCCCGTCAGCCTGTAGTCAATTAGCTATCAGCCCACAGACAATCTACACGCCATCAGCCTGTTGTCAATTAGCTATCAGCCCACACACAACCTTCACCCCATCAGCCTGTAGACAATTAGCTATCAGCTCACAATCTACACCCCATGAGCCGGTAGTCAATTAGCTATCAGCCCACATACAATCTACACCCCGTCAGACTGTAGTCAATTAGCTATCAGCCCACAGACAATCTACACCCCATCAGCCCGTAGTAAATTAGCTATCAGCTCACAGACAATCTACACCCCATCAGCTCACATGCAATTAGCTATCAGCCCACAGACAAACTACATGCCATCAGCCTGTAGTCAATTAGCTATCAGCCCACAATCTACACCCCATCAGCCTGTAGTCATTTAGCTATCAGCCCACAGTCTACATCCCATCAGCCCGGAGTCAATTAGCTATCAGCCCACAGAGAATCTACACCCCATCAGCTCACAGTCAATTAGCTATCAGCCCACACACAATCCACACCCCATCAGCCCGTAGTCAATTAGCTATCAGCACACGCACAACCTACGCCCCATCAGCCTGTAGTCAATTAGCTATCAGCCCACAGACAATCTACACGCCATCAGCCTGTTGTCAATTAGCTATCAGCCCACACACAACCTTCACCCCATCAGCCTGTAGTCAATTAGCTATCAGCCCACAGACAAACTATATGCCATCAGCCTGTAGTCAATTAGCTATCAGCCCACAATCTACACCCCGTCAGCCTGTAGTCAATTAGCTATCAGCCCACAGTCTACATCCCATCAGCCTGTAGTCAATTAGCTATCAGCCCACAGACAATCTACACCCCATCAGCCTGTCGTCAATTAGCTATCAGCCCAGGGACAATCAACAACCCATCAGCCTGTAGTCAATTAGCTATCAGCTCACAGACAATCTACACCCCATCAGCCTGTAGTCAATTAGCTATCAGCTCACAGACAATCAACACCCCATCAGCCTGTAGTCAATTAGCTATCAGCTCACAATCTACACCCCATCAGCTTGTAGCCAATTAGCTATCAGCCCACAGACAATCTACACACCATTAGCATGTAGCCAATTAGCTATCAGCTCACAATCTACATCCCATCAGCGCGTAGTCAATTAGCTATCAGCTCACAGACAATCTACACCCCATTAGCATGTAGCCAATTAGCTATCAGCCCACAGACAATCTACACCCCATCAGCTCACAGTCAATTAGCTATCAGCGCACAATCTACACCCCATCAACCTGTAAGTCAATTAGCTATCAGCTCACAATCAACACCCCATCAACCTGTAGTCAATTAACCAACAGCTCGCAGACAAGCTACATGCCATCAGCCCGTAGACAATTAGATATCAGCCCATAGACAATCTACACCCCATCAGCCTGTAGACAATTAGCTATCAGCCCACTATCTACACCCGGTCAGCCTGTAGTCAATTAGCTATCAGCTCACAATCTACATGCCATCAGCCTGCAGTCAATTAGCTATCAGGACACAGACAATCTACACGCCATCAGCCTGTAGTCAATTAGCTATCAGCCTGTAGTCAATTAGCTATGAACCCACAGACAATCTACACCCCATCAGCCTGTAGTCAATTAGCTATCAACCCACACACAATCTCCACCCCATCAGTCTGTAGTCAATTAGCTATGAGCCCACAGACAATCTTCACCCCATCAGCCTGCAGTCAATTAGTTATCAGCTCACAGACAATCTACACCCCATCAGCCTGTCGCCTATGCCACCCATCAGTTCATGATTCGTTAAATTAC
>NW_025207465.1:11997-13000 GCF_004010195.1 Chiloscyllium plagiosum | reverse complement strand
ATTGTAATTTCAGTGGAATAAGAAAAGAGTGAAGGGAGAAAAAGTAAATTTGGAGTTTTACTTTAGAACATCCATGGGTTCATGCTGACAATTTAACAGATGTTGCTGACCCCTTGTTCAGACTATGTTATGTTGTGTCACTATATTCTTACCAGACCATAGGGGCTCCTCTCTTCATTAGAGAGTAGCGATTGGTGGTGATTTAACCAGAGGGCCAGCAGACCTCAGGTGAGGGAAGAGGTTGAGGAGAGTCATGGTCATGGAGTCATAGAGATGTACAGCATGGAAACACTCCCTTCAGTCCAACTCAGGATGCCCAAGACTGTAGGGAGGCTGTGGAGAAGGTAGCACTGACAGGGACTACTTGCGGACACAGAGATGGGCTCAAGTGCGTATACTTCAACGCAAGGAGTATCAGAAATAAGGTGGGTGAACTTAAGGCGTGGATCGGTACCTGGGACTACGATGTTGTGGCCATCATGGAACGTGGATAGATGTGGGACAGGAATGGCTGTTGGAGGTTCCTGGTTACAGGTGTTTCAGTAAGATTAGGGAGGGTGGGAAAAAAGGAGGGGGAGTGGCATTGCTAATTAGAAATGGTATAACGGCTGCAGAAAGGAAGTTTGAGGGGGATCTGCCTCTGGAGGTAGTATGGGCTGAAGTCAGAAATAGGAAAAGTGCAGTCACCTTGTTGGGTGTTTACTAGAGGCCCCCCAATAGCAGCAGAGATTTGGAGAAACAGATTGGGAAACAGATTGTGGAAAGGTGCAGAAGCCACAGGGTCGTAGTCATGGGCGACTTCAACTTCCCAAATATTGATTGGAAGCTCTTTAGATCAAGTAGATTGGATGCGGCGGTGCTTGTGCAGTGTGTCCAGGAAGCTTTTCTAACGCAGTATGTAGATTGTCCAACCAGAGGGGAGGCCATATTGGATTTGGTACTCGGTAATGAACCGGGACAAGTGGTGGGCTTGTTAGTGGGTGAACATTTTGGTGACGGTGAC
>NW_025207465.1:0-10783 GCF_004010195.1 Chiloscyllium plagiosum | reverse complement strand
GGGGGACTTGGATAAACTGCAGAATTGGGTTGAGAGGTGGCAAATAGATTTCAATGCAGCTAAATGTGAGGTGATGCACTTTGGGAAGAATAACAGGAAGGCTAGGTCAATGGAAAGATTCTTGGTAGTGTGGATGTGCAGAAGGATATTGGAGTCCATGTAAGTGAATCACTGAAAGTTGCCACTCAGGTGGATAGTGCTGTTAACAAGGCAGACGGTGTGTTCGGTTTCATTCGTCGAGGGATTGAGTTCCAGAGCCGCAATATCATGTTTTAACTACACAAAACACTGGTGTGGCCACATTTGGAATATTGCGTGCAGTTTTGGTTTCCATATTTTGGGAAGGATGTGGAAGCATTGGAAAAGGTGTAAAGGAGATTTACCAGGATGTTGCCTGGTCTGGAGGGAAGATCTTATGAGGAAACGCTGAGAGACTTGGGTCTGATCTCATTGGAAAGAAGAAGGCTAAGAGGGGATTTCATAGAGACATACAAGTTTCTCAGAGGATTAGATAGGGTAGTCAGTGAAAGTCTTTTTTCCTAGGATGTTGACACCAGCTTGTACGATGGGGCTTAACTACAAATTGAGGGGTGATAGATTTAAGGCAGATGTCAGAGGCAGCTCCTTTACGCAGGGTGTGGAATGCCCTAAATGCTAATGTAGTCAACTCAGCCACATTCGGGAGATTTAAACAATCCTTAGAAAAACACATGGATGATTTCAGTATAGTGTAGGGGGACGAGCTGAGAATAGTTCAGAGGTCAGCACAGTATTGGGGCCCAAAGGGCCTGTTCTGTGCTGTACTGTTCTATATTCTGTAAGAATTATAGAGACTACATTACTTGACAGTCAGGGTAACTCCACATGGTGTCCAGAGACAAGAGGAATTCTTATAGCTGGAGGTTACTAAATAGGCAGTTTTTGTTTTGTAGTGATCGGGGAATATTAAATAGATCATGAAGGTAATACGAAAAAAACAAAATAAGAAAAAAAAACATAGGAAAAGGTCCTTCTGCCCACCAAGCCTACATCAATTCAGATCTTCTATCTAAATCTGTCACCTTTTTTCCTAAGGATCTGTGCCCCTCTGCTTCCTGCCCATTCATGCATCTGTCGAGATACATCTTAAATAATGCTATTGCTCCCGACCCTATAGCCTCAGCTGGCAACACGTTCCAGGCACCCACCAAGCTCTTCATAAAGAACGTTCCATCTCCCTTAAATTTTTCCACTCCCATTCGTGACCCGAGTAATTGAATCTCCCACTCTGGGAAAATGCATGTTGCTCTTCACCCTGTCTATAACTTTCATGATTTTGTAGACATCAATCTGCACCCGCCAAACATCACCATGTTTCTATTGAAAATAATCCTAATGTACTCAACATCTCTTCATAGCTAACGCGCTCCATGCCAGGAAACAGCTTGCTGAAACTCCTCTGCCCACTCTCAAATTATTCACATCCTTTTGGTAATGTCGCGACCTGAACTGGATGCAGTCTTCCAAATGTGGCCGAACTAACGTCATATAGATCAGTAACATGAGCTGCCAACTCTTGTACTCAATACCACATCCAATGAAGGAATGTATGCCGTGTGGCTTCTTGTCCACTTTTTCGACCTGTGTTGCCACCTTCAGGGAACAATATAGTTGAACATCCAGATCACTCCTTGCATCGATTTTTCCCAGGGTTTTTCCATTTAATGTACGTCTTTCTCTTGAATTGGATCGTACAAAATGCATCACGTTGCATTTGACCGGATTGAACTCCACCTGCCATTTCTCACCCAACTCTCCAATGTACCTTTTTTCTGCTGCATTATCCGATTTTCCCCTTCACGATCTGCTGCTCCACCACTCGTAATGTCATCTGCAAAACTGCTAATGAGACCACATTTACCATCCTCCAGATCAATTTGTATGTAACAAACAACACTGGTCACAGCATGGATCCCTGTGGAAAACCACTGGTCACAATTCATCATATTGAGAAAATCCCTTCCACTATTAATCTATGTCTCATGATGCACTGGCAGTTGTATATCCATGTTGCTCGTACATCCTAGAACACATGCGACTGAACATTCTCCATCAGCCTACCAAAGAGAATCTTCTCAATTATCTTACTGAAGACCATGCAAATGACATCTGCAGCCCTCCCATCAACAATCATCTTTGTCACTTCCTCAAAGGATTTTATTAAATTTGTAAGAAATGACGTTCCCTGCACAAAACCATGTGGCCTATCACTTATAAGCCCATTTTCTTCCAAATGTAAACAGATCCTATTCCTCTGTATCTTTTCCAACAGCTTCCCTGTAACTGGCATGAGGTCCACTGCTCTATAGTTTCCTGGATTCCCCCTGCCACACTTCTTCAACAAGAAGAAAATATTAGCTATTATCCACTCCTCCGGGAACTCACCTATGTTGAAAGATGATGCAAAGATTTCTGTTAAGGCTCCAATTATTTCCACTCTCCTTTCCCTCAGTAACCTAGGACAGATCCCATCTGCACCTGGAATCTTTTCCACCTTAATACCTTTTACAATACCTAACACTTCCTCCCTCCTTATACCGACTTGACCTAGAGTAATCAAGTGTCTACCCCTTCAAATAAGAGCTTGAAAAAGTTACTCAATAGGGATGTTTTACAGGTCTGGAAGGGACTGCACTGACAGTGATGGCCAATGAAACTGAACTTTTTTTTTCTGAGACAACAAGGGTTGGAAAGGCTGGAGAAGATAACTCAGATAGCGGCTGTTGTATGGATTAAAGAAAAATACACAGACACAGAGTGGTGTATTAGGAGGAGAAACTTACAGAGATAAACTGGATTGCCGGGGTTTACAAAGATCGAGAAGATTGTATCTACTGGAGAATGCTACACTGACACAGACAGTGTTAGAGATTGGAGAAACTGACAGAAATATGCATTATTATTTGAACTAGAGTAAGTTCTAAACAAGATGCTGATAATAAAGCCTCGGATTTGTCGCTTGTGTTCCTTGTCTAGCAGTTTATCTATGTCAAGTCTTCAGGTTATGAACTAAACTCCATTAACTCCTTTCTCTACAGTCAACTGTGAGTGACATAACTTCCATGCAGGATTTACTGAAGCATCCAGATGACTCCCTGGCTGACTCACCGTCTTAAATGAGGTGATGAACGAGACAGGTGTTAGCAGTTCTGATGAATCAGGGACATCCTGATTACCACATGAGGCAGGGAAACAGACAGCCTCAGTAATTAGGCAGATTCAGTGAAGATTACACATATAGAATGGAAATGAGTACCATAGAGACTTGGAAAATCCCAGCCTCCATCCCTGGCCTCTGCTGACCCGTCTCACAGGAGTGGAGAATTCTGATGGCTCAGGATCTCAGATCACATTCAAGGGAGAGAGGTGCTAGCACAGACCGCAATTCGATGTACACAGTGAGGGACGCCACGTAGAGAGATCCTGAGGGACATTACCAGAGTGGAGGAGGAGTTTAGGATAAACCAATGGTGTCAGAAGAAGTGGTTTTGATTTAGTAAGCACTGCCACAAGTACTTGCAGCGACAGAGCTATTGTTTTGGGATGGCCTCTACTGATACGGTGCTGGGACCAGTGCACTAGTGAAGCATTATGCAGAGTGCCTTAACCTGACATAAATCAGGAAGGACTAGAACAACAGCAGGTGAAATAAAATTTCCAATCCCAAAGAGAAAGATTGAAAAACTGGAACACAATGTGGATGTCGCTGAAGACAAGCACAAAGGAACAACAAGTGTCTAATTTTAACTGAAATAGTACATCAGCAAATCCATTTGGGGAAAGGAAATCATGGTTTTAAAATAATCAATTACAGTTTCTTGGTTTGAATGCACAAAGCATTACTAATAACATATATGCTCTTGTGACGCAGATTGATAAATAATTTCTATCTAAACACAACCAGGGAGATGTCGCCACAGAGTGACCAAACGCTGGGGCATTGCTTTTAACGGTTACACAGCATTGTGGAAAGTTCGGCCGAATAGGAAGCAGGATGGGGGACTCTCATAGTCAGAGATAACAAGGGTATCCTCAGTGTCCTCAGATTAGAAATGAGCATAAATGAAAATTCTAGGGAATAAGAATCAGTGCACGAAAGTGGAAGGACAAAAAAGTTATAATGCGCTCCAATAGTCTTATTGGTAGCTAATGCATTAGACAGATTATTATTGGAATTTGTTACGAAGCACTGGGATAATTGTGAGGCGATGAATCTTCCTTTCCCATCATCTCATTGACGGTGATTCTCAGACGAGCCAGAATCTCTCCCACTCACAGGGGGGAGTCTGACGGAGGCTCTGCAAACCGATGTGACCTTCCACACACTCCAGATGTAGGTTTGCTCGCTGAGCCGATAGGTTCATTTCCAGATGTTTTGTTACCTTACTAGGTAACATCTTCAGTGCAGATGTTTTGTTACCTTACTAGGTAACATCTTCAGTGGAAACAGGCGTAGCTATACTGAAAATTTTTCAATTCTATTTATATAGTTGAGTTTCTTTGGGTTGGTGATGTCACTTCCTGTGGTGATGTTATTTCCTGTGATGAAGTCACTTCCTGTTCCGTTTCATCGGGGGTGTTGATAGGGTCTAACTCTATGTGTCTGTTAATAGAGTTTCTCTTGGGAAATAACATCATCACAATAAATTACATCACCAACCCAAAGAAACCCAAATATATAAATAGAAAGTAGGAATTTTCAGCATTGCTTCGCCTGAGGTCCACTGAAGATGTTACAGTGTATGGTAACGAAACGTCTGGGAATGAACCTTTCAGTTCAGCGGGCAAAACCTACAACCAAAACCACAACCTGAGCTACAAGTCTTCTCAAACATTCCACAGGCTGTGTTACACTTGGGGCAAAAGGTGGCCGTGGGAAAGGGTGTGTGTGGGCCGTTGGGGTGGCAGCCTGCTCCTTGTGCTGTTTTCTCCTGGATTCCCCTTTTCCCCTCATCAAGACTCGAGGTGCGTGACACCTTCCCAATGATCCTCCCCAACTTTGGACAGTCTTGGCCCAATAATTCTCATTGAATTGCTGGGAATGTTGCACTACCACAGTGAGGCCTTGAAGGAATCTCTGAAGCACTTCCTCTGCCCAGCTGAGGCTCGTCTGCCGTTTCATAGCTGTGAGTAGAACACCTGATTGGGGAATCCCAAGGCCGTCATGGGGATGATGTGCCCAACCCATCGCAGCTGATGAAAGGGAGGGTCAGTGCCTCGATTCTGGGAATGTTAGCCTTGTCGAAAATGTAGCTTTTGTTGAGTCTGTCCTCCCAGCGGATTCATAGTATCTTCCACGGGCAGCGCTGGTGGGTCTGCTCCAGCACTGTGCGGTCCCTGGTGTAGACAGTCCATGTCTCAGGGCCATGTCGGAGGGTGGAAACCAACACACGTCGTTATGTCATGAGTTTACTTTTGGAATTGTTGTTATTGTCCGAGATCACCCTTTCCCTCAGACGGTCGAAGGTTGTGCTAGCATACTGGAGGCAGTGCTGGATCTCTTACTCAAAGTCTGCTATCGTCAACAGGACATTCCCGAGCGATTGAAAAATCGGAGAACACCCCAACCTCCCCCCAAGACCTGAACGATTGGGGATTCACTCTGCAATGGCAGGGCGAGGTTGGTGAAAGGCCTTCATCTTGTGGATGTTCATGTGCGACCCGTGCTCTCGTATGTCTCTGTAAAGTGCTGACAATGTGCGGGAGTACATCCTCTAAAATTGCACAAGCACAATCACCATCCACGTCGTGCAGCTCAATGACACTGGGGTGCATTGAATTTTGTTTTGATTGGAGGTGGTGGAGATTGAATAATTTTCTGTCGGTTCTGTAGGTTAGTCCCAATCCAGTGGGGAGCTTGTCAACGATGAATTGAAACATTGCAGCGACATAGATCGGGCACAGTGTTGGGGCAATGACAGAGCCTTTCTCGACACCGATCCGAACAGGGAATGGGTCAGTGATGGCGCCATTTGTTATTACCATGATTTCCATGTCATCGTGGAGCAGGCATAGGATGGGAACAAACTTCATGGGGCAACCAATACAGAGAAGGACGCTCCATTATGTTTCCCGAGTGACGGTATCAAAGGCTTTTGTCAGGTCGAACGCGGCCATGTACGCGGGGAGGTTCGGTTATCTACATTTCTCCTGCAACTGGCACACACTGAAAATCATGTCCGTTTTGCCCCTCCATAGCCGGAAGTCACACTGAGATTCTGAGAGCTGTTCCTCAGCTACTGAGAGGAGACAAGTGAGTAGGACCTGGACCTTGACGAGGTCTTTTCTAGTTGTCGACCGCAGGGAGATTCCCCTGCAGTTCCCACAGTCAGAACTGTTCCTTTTTCTGATAATGTTCACGACGGTGAAATTTCAGAGCTATCCCGGGATACTCACCTCCTTCCAGGTAAAGGAGGCAAGAGCATGGAGCTGCACTGGGAGGTCACTGCATCCTCAATTTAATTCTCTCAGGGAGTGTACCGTCAGCTCCAACAGTCTTGCTCCTGAGCTGGCGGACAGCCGTCTCTACTTCGTCTGGGATTGGGGCTTTCCTCTACCTGTGGTGTGTCGCATGCTGTTGGATATGATCAATGACACGGATCGATGGCAGGGCCTATGGTTGAGGAGGTCGCTGAAGTGCTCCCCCCAGCGTTGTTCGATGGCTTTTTTGTCTTTGAAAAGAGTCACTCGTCCTTGGCCAACAGTGGTGTGGTTCTTTGGGGGTGTTGGTGATAAGATGGAATTCAAATAGATCTTGAAGTTTAACAATGGCTATCCACGCACATCTGACAGTACAACATTGAAACAAATCAAACTACATCGGAATGAGACGAGAACCTCCCAAGGATAACCGGGAAAGCAGACTGAAATGTAACAGGAAGGAAATATTCAACAAAACGGCATTCCATTGACACAGACAAAACTTCGGCAGGAAAGACCAATCAGTGACTTCGTCGGGTCATTTAAGGATTATTTTAGATTAAATGAGTCTTCAATAACATTCAGTAAAAGGTAACAGCTCTGAAAACAGAGTGTCTTAGAAACTGATGAAAGGTCTATCAAAATGTTCAAACAGGTGTTACTGAAAGAGCAACGGTTTTCCTAGCAAGAGGAGAATTGTATGAAGCGAAACATTGTTGGTCTTTAATGAGATGATCAAGGAATGTGCTGGAAGTCCTGGCAGACATACGAAGTCTGATAAGGGTCTGAATGACGATATAAAGTCTGTATTAATTGTTTTGTGCAGGAGGAATTCACAGAGTTAGGAAGGGCAATATGTGATGGAGTTGGTTTAAGAGATGTGGAGGTTTCCGAGACATGGAAAGAAATACAAGTTCAGAACATGCTGCGGGCCCCAAAACAATTTGTAAAGATAGAAAGTATCCGGTTTGACCGGACATTAACAGGACAGTAAGTTAATAAGGATGTGCGACAATTGGAGGAGCTGTAGGAACTGCCTATAGGCAGTTACAGGCGTTCTGCTGCTTGACGAAGAGATGCCAAGATACACACGCACACACACACATTCAAAACCTGGAGGATAGAGATCAACTCCACATTGGTGTCAGGTGTGTGTGAAGTTGTGAGGGAAATATGTACTTTTCTTGATGCATTCATGGGATATGGTGTCACTGGCCAGAACATCTTTCATTGCGCACTGCTGATTGCAAGAGAGCAGTTCAGAGTCAGTCATATTTCTGTGTGTTTGGAGACACATCTCGGCCAAACCATGTAAGAACATCAGATGTTTTCACTTAATGATATAAGTGAACCAGATAAGCTTTTTTTTTGATGATCAACAATTCATTTATGGTCATTATTAGATTACAATGCTTGGAGTCACCAATGTACTCTGTAGCCATAATGTGACATTCAAACTCTTCCACTCAATGCTCTGACTAATGAAGGCAAACATGCCAAGTGACTTATTCATCAAACCTGTCTAACTATGGTATCAATTTGAAGGAAATGTGTTCCTTCACCTTTAAATCTTGCTCTTTGAAATGCTACCCAGGCGCCCTCGATTAATTCTGAATGCCCTGTTCTGATTCGCAACACTAAAATGCCACAGCTCACGTTTGTCAAAAATAAACTACATTTCTGCTCGTCAGCCCACTGACCCTGCTCACCAACATCCGAAGGTAATCTTGGACAAACGTCTTCACTCTCCACTCTCTCATCAATTTTATGGTCACCCATTAACTTGCTAAACCTGTGTACTATATTCTCCTCCAAATCGTTTATATAAATGAAGAAAAGCAGCAGACACAGTCCCACTCATTGGCACGCACTCCTGTTCCCAGGCCTCCAGTCAGAACAACAAATCTCGACCAACAACCCCTGTCTTCTACAATTCAGCCAATGTTGTATTCAAATATCCAGCTCTCCCTGGATCCCACCTTATCTCCCTGGATCCACAGTCGGCAATGCAGAACGTTCTCGAAGACTTTACCTACCACTCTTCTTACTATCCACGACCTCCACAAATCAATCAGGTTTGTGAGATACAATTTCAAATGCACAAAACCATGCTGACTGTCATTAATCAGCCCTTGTTTTTCCAAATGCATGAAGATCCTTTCGCTTAGCATCTTTTCCAATAATTTAACCAACAGTGATGTTATTGTTACTGCTCTGTAGTTTTCTGGAGTTAGCGTGCAGCCCTAAACTGATGGAACAGCATTATCCAACCTCTAGTCTTCCAGCAACTCACCGTGGCTGTCGATTATACTAATATCTCTGCAAGGCGACCTGGAATCTTTTCTCCAGCTTCTTGCTGAATTCCTGTATGCAGAAGATCAGGTGGTGAGGATTATCTATCTTTCAGTGCCTTCTGGCCTTCAGCACTTCCATTTATCTCTTGGTGACCTTTCGAATACGTCAATATTTATTTCCCCAAGTTCCTGAGCTTCAACGTAATTCTTTACAGTAAATACCAAGCAAAAACATTTAATTCAGATCTCTCCCATTTCCTGTGGTCGTACACAGAGTGCCACGTTGATCATTAAGGGGACCTATTCTCTCTCTAGTTATTCTTTAGCCCTTGTGGAACCTTGCAAAACGACTTCTGAAATTTAACATAAGTCATATCACTCTCCATCACTCTTAATTCATCTGCCATTTGTACCCACTCGAAAACATAAAATCGAAAAGGTTCATCAAAACAAAGTCTCACTTTTATCAACTCATGTGTCTCTCATTATTTCTAAAGGCCCAGTTATTGTTTGACATATCCTTTACAATACATTAAGGTATTTTTCAAACTTACTATCAAGCTAACACCATTTGGTTTCAGACTGAAGGTACGAAGAGTTTTGAGAGTCCATGTGATTCAATCTGACAAACGTAGCTTACAGTGTCAGAAGGTAATAGAGAAGGCACATCAAATGCCAGCAACTATTACAAAGGGGAGGAAGTCTAAAAATAGGGAGGTCTTGCTAAAGAAGTGCAACATAAGAGGCAAACCACACCTGGAATGTTACGTACAACATAAGTGCCTTAAGAAATGGTATTCTTCTATTGCAGGCAGGACAGAGAAGGTTTACTGAGCTGCTCTTGGGAATGGAGGGATTTTCTGATGGGAAGAGACAGATTAGATGCTGTTTGACCTCATCGGATTCGAGAAGAATGAAAGACAAACTTTTGAAACATTACAAATTCTGAGGTAGGTGCATGGAAGTTAGAAAATAGCACAGCAACAGGTCCTTCGGTCCACGCTAGTTGCAACGACCACGTTTCTTTTATGATTAGTAGTAATATTACTAATTATTAATATTACTACTACTACGACTAGCAGCCTGCACTTTCTGTCTTACAGCGACAACACACTCGTTCGACTTCTTTATACAATTATATCACTACATTCTCCGCCTCTCCTTGCATTTTTCAAAACGCTCTTTCAAGATTTTATGAATATTTGTGCTTCTAAATTCTCCCGGAAAGCATAACACTCTCTTGGCAAAAGATCGTGCTTCTCAAGTCTCTTTTGAAATTTCTCTTTCTCACCTCAGACCTTTACAAACTACGATATGACATTTACAAATTCGAAATGAGATTCTGGCTATCCGCACGATCCATGCCTCTGCTGATTTTACATATCTGTACCAAGTCCCCCCCAGCCTCAGACGAAAGAGAGGGGCCTGTTAGAAATCAAAGGGAAAATATGTGCATGGAACCAGAGGAAGTTGGTGAGGTTTGAAATGAATAGTTCTTACCTGTATTCAGTTAGATTTTGTGGTCGGGAACTTCAGCAGGGATCGTGAGTTTCTAAAACGTGTTTAGATCAGTATGGAGAACTCTTAAGTGTTTTCACAAGCATGGAAGTGGAGAAATGCCCAGGGCCCAATGAAATGTATCCCAGGTTGCAATGGGAGGTAAGGGAGGACATTGCTGTGACCTTGACAGCTATACTTAATAATTGTCTGGCCACAGTTGAAGTGTTGAACGACTAGAGGATAGCTAATGTGGTTGCTTTGTTCAGCAGGGATAGGCCAGGTAATTGCAGAGCAAATCGGCTGATATCAGTGGGAGGGAAATTATTGGAAACGCTTCTGAGGGACACAATGACTCAACATTCGGAAACACTGGAATCGAGTAGAGACAGTCAGCACAGGTTTGGTCGTGAAAGATCTTGTCTGATGAATTCAGTTGATGTTTTTGAAATGGTGTCCAAAAATATTAACGAGTGCAGTGCAGAATATGTGGCTTACGTGGAGTTCAGTAAGGCATTTGACAAAATTCCACA
>NW_025207464.1:12599-13000 GCF_004010195.1 Chiloscyllium plagiosum | reverse complement strand
CCTATCCAAGCTCTCCCATCCATGTGCCTATCCAAGTTCTACTATCCATGTACCTATCCAAGCTGTACCATCCACGTGCCATCCATTGCTTTATCATTCATATACCTATCCAAGCTCCACCATCCATGTACATATCCAAGCTCTACCATCCATGTGCCTCTTCAAGCTGTACCATCCATGTACCTATCCAAGCTCTACCATCCATGTGCCTATCCAAGTTCTACCATCCATGTACCTCTGCAAGTGGAATCATCCATGTACCTAGCCAAATTCTACCATCCATGTGCCTATCCAACCTGTATCATCCATGTGCCAATGCAAATTCTACCATCTGTGTGCCTATCCAGATATTTACCATCCATGTGGCTACCTAAGCTGTATCATCCATGTGCCTATCCAAA
>NW_025207464.1:0-1189 GCF_004010195.1 Chiloscyllium plagiosum | reverse complement strand
AATACCATGCACCCTAATTTTGCTCACTAACCTCCTATGTGGGACTTTATCAAAAGCTTTCTGAAAGTCCAGGAACACTACACCTACTGGATCTCCCTCGTCCATCTTCAGAGTTACATCCTCAAAAAATTCCAGAAGATTAGTCTAGTATGATTTCCCCTTCATAAATCCATGCTGACTCTGACCTATCCTGTTACTACTATCCAGATGTGTCGTAATTTCATCCTTCATAATAGACTCCAGCATCTTTCCCACCACTGAGGTCAGACTAATTGGTCTATAATTTCCTGCTTTCATTGTCCCACCTTTCTTAAAAAGTGGTACAACATTAGCCACCCTCCAATCCGCAGGAACTGATCCCGAATCTATCGAACTCTGGAAAATAATCACCAACGCATCCACAATTCCTTGAGCCACCTCCTTCAGTACCCTGGGATGTAGACCATCAGGCCCTGGGGACTTATCAACCTTCAGACCTAACAGTCTCTCCAACACCAATTCCTGGCAAATATAAATTCCCTTCAGTTCAGTTCACATTTAACTCCAACTCTGACTTTAGTTCTCTAAGTTTGGCTTAAAACAAGTATCACCCGATTTGAGTGAAACAGCCCAATTTGGCTTTCTGTATTGATTTTACCTCGTGATTCTTTATCTCTCTGAAGATAACTTCAGGGTGCGTCCATCGCAAATGTGGATCTTGAGTACTGGCTCAGGAAAAAAACCTTTGTGCTGTTAACTTTATCCCAAAGCTCAGTCTTCCAGAAACTTCAATCAATTGACCAAAACCTGATCACAATGTTCAGTCCCAGTGAATGGAGTTTACTAATAAACAACTCCTAAATGTTTATATCAAGTTGCAATCAATCGCATATCATGCTCCATATAAGGTAACAGTGGTGCCACTAAGTCGAGCAGACCACAACAACATCTCCCTTATTTGGTCAACACAGGAAACTGCAGGAAAGGTCACGACATACTCTGGATGTAGTTTTAACTGAGGTCAGAGTTTAAACTAGCTTGAACCAGTATGCTCGATTGCAGCTCTTCCATTTCCGCTACTGGCCACCTGACCACACTTGCAAACCTCTTCTGGACTCCCCTCCAATGCTAAAGAAGGCCCAAACCTGCTTACAGTATTCCAGGTGCAGTCTGACCAGAGCCTTAGGCAGCCTCTCAACATCTCTGCTCT
>NW_025207463.1:11946-13000 GCF_004010195.1 Chiloscyllium plagiosum | reverse complement strand
TGCAATGGCTGCTTCCCACATGCTCCCATCTGTAAACAATAAGTCTTCCAAAGTGCTGCTGCTCCTCGCTGGCCTCAAACTGTCCTGTGTCCCCTGTCCTCACTGTCCTGTGTCCCCTGTCCTCACAGAACCCCACTGGTCCTCACCTACCACCCCACCAATCTCCATGTACAGCGCATCATCCGCCGTCACTTCCGCCACCTCCAAACAGACCCCAGCACCAAGGATATATTTCCCTCCCCTCCCCTATCAGCTTTCCGTAGAGACCACTCCCTCCGCGACTCCCTCGTCAGATCCACACCCCCCACCGACCCAACCACCACTCCCGGCACCTTCCCCTGCAACCGCAGGAGGTGCAACACTTGCGCCCACACCTCCCCCCTCACTTCTCTCCAAGGCCCCAAGGGAAACTTCCATATCCGCCACAGATTCACCTGCACCTCCACCCACATCATCTACTGCATCCGCTGCAGCCGGTGTGGCCTCCTCTATATTGGGGAGACAGGCCGCCTACTTGCGGAGCGATTCAGAGAGCACCTCTGGGCCACCCAGACGAACCAACCAAACCACCCTGTAGCACAGCATTTCAACTCCACCTCCCACTCCACCGAGGATATGCAGGTCATTGGACTCATCCACCGCCAAACCACAACAACCCGACGGTCGGAGGAGGAGCATCTTATCTTCCGACTGGGAACCCTCCAACCACAGGGGATGAACTTGGACTTCAACAGTTTCTTCACCCCCCCTCCCCCCACCTTGTCTCAGCCGAATCCCTCCAGCCCGGCACCGCCGTCCTGACCTGCAGTCTTCTTCTTGACCTCTCCGCCTCCACCCTACTCCGACCTATCACCCTCACCTTGACCTCTTTCCACCTATCACATTTCCAACGCCCCTCCTCCAACTCCCTCCTCCCTACCTTTTATCTTCTCCTGCTGAACACTCTCTGCTCATTCCTGAAGAAGGGCCTGTGCCCAAAACGTCGAATCTCCTGTTCCCTGGATGCTGCCTGACCTGCTGTGCTGTTCCAGCAATAAAGTTTCAACTTTGATAT
>NW_025207463.1:0-666 GCF_004010195.1 Chiloscyllium plagiosum | reverse complement strand
GCCTCACTTTAGGAAAGATGTGGGAGCTTTGGAGAGGTTGCAGAGAAGATTTACCAGGATGTTGCCTGGAATGGAGAATAGGTCGTACGAGGATAGGTTGAGAGTGCTAGGCCTTTTCTCATTGGAATGGCGAAGGATGAGGGGTGACTTGATAGAGGTTTATAAGATGATCAGAGGAATAGGTAGAGTAGACAGTCAGAAACTTTTTCCCCGGGCACAACCGAGTGTTACAAGGGGACATAAATTTACGGTGAAGGGTGGAAGGTATAGGGGAGATGTCAGGGGTGGGTTCTTTACCCAGAGAGTGGTGGGGGCATGGAATGCGCTGCCTGTGGGAGTGGCAGAGTCAGAATCATTGGTGACCTCTAAGTGGCAATTGGATAGGTACATGGATAGGTGCTTAAGCTAGGACAAATGTTCGGCACAACATCGTGGGCCGAAGGGCCTGTTCTGTGCTGTATTGTTCTATGTTTAACCTCAATTTAGACCTCTATCTATTAGGTCATGCTTCTGCATTGTTTCTTTTTCAAGTAAAAAGACCCAGCTAATGGCATGGCATCTGGAGCCAGTTAGAAAATGATCGGGTGCAATAATTGATTTTGTTCCATGATCAAAACTTTACATAGAAAAACGTATGAAATGGAGTCCAGGAAGGCAGAAGTTGAT
>NW_025207462.1:0-13000 GCF_004010195.1 Chiloscyllium plagiosum | reverse complement strand
TAAAGTGCTTAAGCTTCTGATCTTGTAAGTTACATTAAACGATAAAGTTGCCACCCAAGTGGATAGGGTTGTTAAGAAAGTACATGGTATTTTGGCTTTCATTAACAGGGAGATTGAGTTTAAGAGCCGGGAGGTTTTGCTACAGCTCTACAAGTGGTTGGTGAGACCACACAGTTCTGGTCACCCTACTATAGGAAAGATACAGAGGCTTTGGAGAGAGTGCAGAGAAGATTTACTAGGATGCTGCCTGGACTGGAGGGCTTGCCTTATGAAGAAAGGTTGAAAAAGCTCAGACTTTTCTCTCTGGAGAGAAGGAGGAAGAGAGGAGACCTGATCGAGATATACAAGATAATGAGAGGAATAGATAGAGTCAATAGCCAGACACTTTTCCCCAGGCAGGATTGTTGGGTATGAGGGGTCACAGTTTTAAGATATTAGGAGAAAAGGTATAGAGGAGATGTCAGAGGTAGGTTCTTTACACAGAGAGTTGTGAATGCATGGAATGCGTTGCCAGTGGTGGTAGAAGCAGAGTCATTAGGGACATTTAAGTGACTGCTGGACAGGCACATGGAGAGCAGTGAGTTGAGGGGTGCATAGGTTAAGTTATTATATTTTACATTAGGATTAAACTTCAGCACAACATCGTGGGCCAAAGGGCCTGTTCTGTGCCGTACTTTTCTATGTTCTATGTTCTGTGATAATAGAGAAGATAATCCAGCATTGCATTCACTCACCACATCAGCAGATATGTGTTAGCAGGAATGCAGACTGATCTACTGCCCATATGTGTTGGGCCTCATGCCAATTATTTGAGGATGTACAGCTGAGGGAGTGAGCTAGGTGGTGGAGCCTCTGCCTGTTCTGAACAAGATCATCACTGTAAGAGCAGGCGGATATGAGGATCACTTTGATTGAGAGACCTACTTTGAAAATTGAGGATGACCCAGTCACAGGATTACTGAAGTTTCTTTTATTGAGACTAACCATACCAAACTAATTATAAGTAGAAGCAGGGCCCAGCTGTCAGTACAAACACACTTACAGTTTTCCTTCTTCACTGCCACTAACCACTAACCACTACACTGACAATTTAATACATTTGATATATATTGAAATCAGTATGGTAAACAATTGTGCCACTTTGTACACATTTCATCTTTTCGATCCTCACTCACAATTTACAGATCAACATTAAATTGTACCTGTCACCCTTCTTATAAGAGAAATGATTGTCATAAGTAGTGCTGAATTGAACAACATTGTACCTCAGGCAAGCCATTCTTTTGGGTAAACAGAAAGAAAATTCAGACTTAATTAGATTTTGTCAAGCAATGGTTTTTTTGTGGATAAATTAGAAACATATAAAGAAAGAAAACCCTGCATTTTTTATAGCAACTTGCACAATTCCAAGAAATGCGAGATTATTTTACAGACAATTAAGTACCTTTAATGATTTGTCATTATCTCAATGCAAAAAATGCACCCCACAGCAAGCTACCACAAACAATCCGACAACAGTGCAGTAGACAGTGATCAGATTGACTGTTTTGTGATCTTTGGATTAGCATGGTGCTGGAAAAGCACAGCAGGTCTGGCAGCATCCGAGGAGCAGGAAAATAGATGTTTTGGGCAAAAGCCCTTCATCGGGATCTTGACTGAGGTTAAGAGTTTGCCAGGATACCAGAGCTAAATCTTTGACTCTACTTCAATATTGTGTCATGGGAGCTTTCACTTCCACATGGGAAGGTATCTGGGTATCAGTTTAATATCTCACCCAAAAGGTAGCACCTTCAAAAGCGCAAAATTTCTGAAGCACTCTGCAGGACTGTCAGTCAAGATTTGTATACTGTTGATGCTGGAGAAGGACTTGCACCTACAATTCTCTGACTCAGGGGCAGAAGTCCTAGCAATTGAGCACTTCAAATACTGGAATGATCATAATTTTAACAATACCACAAAAGAATTATTAGTCATATATATTAGCCTAGACTTTATAACTGGGTTGATCTTTACAGTTTATTGAGTTATTATTCCAGGACATTATGTATAGATTAGTAAATCTATTTTATTGAATGTTGAGGCACAGTGGTGATACAGCACAATATGAGGTCATTTGCTCCATCATTCCTGTATTCACTCTTAGATAGAGCTTTCTAATTAATTACATTCTTCTGTTGTTTCTCCATATCTCCATAAATGTTTCCCTTCAAGTATTCAAGCTGTTGAGTGTATTGCAGATTACAATAGTTTACTGTTAACTATCTCTGGTTATTTTACCCATCACTTTAAAATAGTGTCTGCTTGTTACCAATTCTGGTAATAATTTCTCCTTATTTACTCTATAAAAAATTGTGATCAAACCTCTCCTTGATCTTGTGTGCTCTAAGGAGAACAACTTCAGCATTTCTAGCCTTTCCACATTTCTAAAGTACCTCATCTCTGATGCCAATCTTGCCAAACGCTTGACACTTTTTCCAATGCCTTTGAATTCTTTTTTAATGTGAAGTATCAAGAATTGGACACAATTATCCATTTGAGGCCTCACTAATGTTCTGTATCAATTTAGCTTAACTTCCTTTTTTTGTACATGAATCCTTAATTAATGAGGACAGGAATCCCATATTCATTTCTAACAGTCTTGTCAACTTTTCTTCCTACTTCCATTGATTTATGTACATACAGCTACAGGTCTTTCTGTTCCTGTAAATGGTGCAGTTTAATTTGTAACCTTACCTCATTCTTCCTGCCGTACTTCTCTGCATTAAATTTCACCTGCAGCACACCTGCCCATTTCACCATTTTTTCTATGTCCTCTTGAGGTCTGTTACTATCCTCCTAGCTGTTGACGATATATCTAACTTTATATCATTGACAAATGTTGACATATGTCTTGCATACCAAATCCTGATCATTAATATATACCCAGAGGCACAGTGGTCCAAATACTAAGCTCCAGGAAGCAACAGTCTGATACATTCAATTACATTCACTGCTTTCAAGTCCCAAAGCCAATTTTGTCATCATGTTGAAATTGCCCCTTTAACCCCATGAATTTTAATTTTAAAAGCAAGTCCATTGCGTACTACTTTGTCAAATGCCTTTGGAAGTTCAAAGTTATAACATGAATTGCATTACCTGTTATCCACCTTCTCTGTTACTTCACTATACACATTATCTAAATTGGTCTTTCATAAGTAACAGTTATCCAATCTGTGCTGTTTTTTTACATGCTAGCATTTATCTGTAGCATCTGTCAATTTCTAGTCCTCTGACACCATCCCCATATTTACTCTCACAAGCTAATTGTTGAAGCAACTGATCATGCAATTATACAATGCTCATCCGTAGCTGGTTGTCTGCTTTTCTCGAAAATAGTTCCCTTGTGTAGTTTCTACCTATTCCTACCATCTGAATACAATCAGCAGATATCCAACAATGGCTTCTCTTTCTGACTGCCAACCACCTCAAGGAGAATTCTGTTAAGCATCTACCTTTGATACTTTCTTTCTGCTTTTTTCTTATTCACATTGCTGACTTTAATGATTCATCAATAGGTATAGCATCAACTTCAAATTTATGTTGATAACTTGCAACTGTGTGTTGGGTCATAGCTCCCTTCACTCCATAACCACATTTAACTGGATCACTGGGCTTATTCTCGCTGAAATTTAGAAGAATTGGGGGGATCTCAGAGGAACATATAAAATTCTGATGGGACTGGACAGGTTAGATGCATGAAGAATGTTCCTAATGTTGGGAAAGTCCAGAACTAGGGGTCATAGTCTAAGAATAATGGGTAAGGCACTCAGGATTGAGATGAGGTAAGATTTTGTCACTCAGAGAGTTGTGAACCCATGGAACTCTCTCCCACAAAAAGCCCCTGGGACCAGTTTATTAGGTTCAAGAGGGAGTTGGACGTGGTCCTCGCGGCTAGAGGGATCAAGGGGTATGGGGGGGGAGGACTGGAATAGGATACTGAGATTGCATGATCATCCATGATCATATTGAATGGTGGTGCACGCTTGGAAGGCCAATGGCCTATTCCTGTACTTATTTTCTGTGTTACTATGTTTCTGTTGTCTCAAGAAGCTCCTCTTCTTCACCACTGACATCAGACCCTCCCTTGCCAATAGATAATGATGAACCAGTCTGTGCACAGTTCGGGCATCCTGTTTTAACTGAACTCATACTTCAGACTCCATATTTTACCCATAAGACTCCAGGTTTTTAACTCCAACATATTTCCCAACATCAGGTTTGCTACTGCTGAAAACTTTGTGCATTCTTGTCTCCACAAGACTCATATGTTCTCTTCTCTGTTTGCTGATTGTGCTCAAATTTTAACTGTCATCAAACTGCATTCAGTCCTTAACTTTATTTCCAACCCTAGAACTCCAGGGCACTGATGATAAAATCCTTTGCAGCTAATTGCAAATTCGTCCAAGAATTTGGTCTATGATCTCTTTCCAGTCTGTTGTTTTATTGTTTATAGTTTATCTTATAGCTCTGGAAGTTTGTGGTTTCTGCCATCCCTTCATTCCATCATTATTCATTTCATCACCTTGGTTCTATATTTGGGATGCTTTTGCTAAATTCCTTAACCTTTGTACTTCTATGAATAGAAATTGTCTGTTGATTTAACTTTGATTACTTTGCTTAACTGTTCTGTCAAAGGTTCTATTTATTGTACTTTAGAGGAGATAATGGCATAGTGGTAGCCAGACTATTAATCTGGAAACTCGCTTTGAGGACCTGGATTCCAATCCCACCATGGCTGATGATGGAATTTGAATTTGATTGAATGTCGGGGAATTAAGAATCTGCCGGTGGCTGTGAACCACTGTCGATTGTTGGAAACAATTAGTCTGGTTGACTAATGTCCTTCACTAATACCGGCCTCACCTGGTCTGGCGGACATGTGACTCCAGAGCCACAGCAGTGTGGTTGACTCTCATGTGTCCTCCGAAATGGCCGAACAATGCACTCACTTGTATCAATCATCAACAGATAGAGCCAGTATTGGACGAGGATGGATAAAGTTAAAAATCACACAACACCAGGTTATAGTCCAACAGGTTTATTTGGAAGCACTAGCTTTCAGAGTGCTGCTCCTTCATCAGGTAGCTGTAGAGCAGGACCATACAACACAGAATTTATGGCGCAACATTATAGTGTCATGTAACTGGAACGATATATTGAACAAACTGAGATTGCTGTTGTCTTTCATCTTTTAGAATGGGTTGCAGGTTTTAGTTCATTAATATGTAAATCCCAGAACTTCTAAAGAATTCTGAAGAAGTCTTCTAAAGATTCTTAACAACAATCTCTGTTTGTTCAATATGTCATTTCAGTTGCATGACACTAATGTTTTGCTATAATTTCTGTGCCTTATGGTCTTGCTCCACAGCTACCTGATGAAGGAGCCGCGCTCCAAAAGCTAGTGCTTCTAAATAAACCTGTTGGTCTGTAACCTGGCATTGAGGAATCATCAGCTGGACAGAACCAACAGAGGTGCTGGCACAGTTGGTGTACTATAGGGTGGGAGTGGACCCGGGAGTCCTCAACATTGACTGCAGACCCCATGAAGTCTCATGGCTTCAGGTTAAACAGAGGCAAGGGAAGCTCCTGCTGATTATCATGTTTTGTCCTCCCTCGGCTGATGAATCAGTGCTCCTTCATGAACAAAACTTGGAGGAAGCACTGAGGGTGGCAAGAATGAAAAACATAGTTTGGGTGGGAAATTCTAATGTCGATCACCATGAGTGGCTCGGCAGCAGTAATACTGATTGAGCTGGTTGGATCCTAAAGGTTGAGTCTGTAGCAGATGGTCAGGGAACCAGCAAGAGGGAAAAACATACCTGACCTCTTCCTTATCAGTCTGCTGGCTGCAGAAGCATCTGTCCATGACAGTATTGCTAAGAGTGACCAATGCACAGTCCTGATGGAAACAAAGTCTCACCTTCCCATTGAGAATACCCTCCATCATGTTACGTGGTACTATCACTGTGTAACATGGGACAGACATCAAACAGATCTAGCAACTCAAGGCTGGTCATCCATGAGGCACTGTGGGCCAACAGTAGAAGCAGAATTGTATTCCAACACAATCGGTAACCTCATGACCCAACATATCCCTCACTCAACCATTACAATCAAGCCAGGGGATCAACCCTGGTTCAATGAAGAGTGCATGCCAGGAGCAGTACCAAGTGCACCTGAAATGAGGTATAAAACTGGTGAACTAGCAAACAGGACTACCTGCATGCCAAACAGCATAAGCAGCAAGTGCACTGAGCAAAGAGCTCAGTTATCCCACTATTAATGGATTAGATCTATGCTCTGCAGACCTGTCAAATCCAGTTGTGAATGGTGGTGCACATTTAAATGACTCACTGAGGAACAGGCTCCACATATGTCTCCATCCTCAAATTTCAAACAGCTCAGCACATTAGTGCAAAAGATAAGGATGAAGCTTTTGCGGTAACCTTCAACCAGAAATGCTGAGTGGATGTCCATCTGGGCCTTTTTCAGTGGTCCCCTCCATCACAGATGCTGGTGTTCAGCGAATTAGATTCATAAATGGTTTGTGGTACTGGATACTGCAAAGCAATGGGTCCTGACAACATTCTGGCAGTATTATTGAAGACTTGTGCTGCAGAACCTGCTCTTCCCCAATCTAAGATGGCCTCTACCTAACAATGTAGAAAATTGCCCAGGATGCAAATCCAACCCAGCCACTCAGCTCCTGACCTCATTACAATCCTCGTTCAAACTTGGACAAAAGAACTGAATTCCAGAGACAAGGTAAGGGTGACAGCCCTTCATTGTCTGAATGTGGCATCAAGGAGCCTGAGCAAAACTGAGATCAATGGCAATCAAGGGGATAAATTCACCACTGGTTGGAGTCATACCTGGAGCAGAACAAGATGGCTGTGGTTATTAGAGCTCAGTCCCCTTAGCTCCAGGGTATCTCTGGAGGATGTTACCATCACTGAGTCCCCCACTATCAGCATCCAGTGGATTAACATTGACCAGAAACTCAACTGGATTCACCATTAAAACTATAGTACTTACGAGAGAAGGTCATAGGCTGGGAATAATGTAATGAGTAACTCATGTCCTGACTCTATAAATCCCAACCACCATCAACAAAGCACACGTCAGGATTGTGATGGAATATTCCCTACTTGCCTGGATGGATGCAGCTCCAAAAACACTAAGAAGCTTGACGCCACCACTCTGGTACCATATCCACAAGCAACTACTACTCCTACCATCGAAGCTTAATACTATCTGTAAGATGCACTGCAGAAATTCACCAAAGGTCCTTTGACAGCACTTTCCAAATCCACAATGACCTTTACCTAGGAGGACAAGGGCAGCAGATACACCACTCTCCAATCGACTCACCACCTTGACTTGGAAATATATTGCCGTTCCTTCAGTGTCACTTAATCACAGTTCTGGAATTCCCTCCCTAATGGCATTGCAGATCAACCTATAGAACATGGACTGCAGTGGATCAAGAAGGCTGCACATCACCATCTTCTCAAGAGCAATCGGGGTGGGCAATAAATGTTGGCCAGCTAGTGATGTCCACATCCTGCAGTGAATTAAAAAACAATTCTTCCTCCTGCAAAGCACCAGGCATGATTTTCTATGGTAAAGGAAGAACATGCATCCAGATATTTTGATCATTGTATTTCCATCACTATTTTGAGATATTTTGATATGACAACCGCAAGCACATTTAGATTAATAAAATTGCAATTAATGATTGACTTATTTATCTCTTAATTAAGGTAAAATCTACTGGATTATAAAACAGTTCCATTTCCAGCATTTAAATTTCAAGAATTAAATTACAGACATCAGCATTGAATTGATGGTGTCAGAAGTGGATTGCAATATAATCACACTTGATGAAGCTGCTTATGTTTGTTCATCATGTTTTTTCTGTGCAGGGTGTAATGACTTTGTGTAGTATAAATCTGGCAAAAGCCAGGTTACTTTAATGGAAATAAATATTGGGTGAGATATAAGACAAGTGCTGATCTACTGTTGTCCATTTTACACTAGAACAAATAGAAAGAAAACAGAAAAAATTGGATATGAATGTGTTGGTCATGCTGAAGTTCCATTTTGAGACATCCATCAATTGTGCATTTTACTGAACCTGGAAACATTCAGATTGTTCTTTTATTTATTTACCATTACAGTATACAGTTACTGTGTAATTTTCACATTTAGATTTCAGAATATGCATTTATACAAACCTATAATTTCTTGCTTCAGCATTACTCACCCATGGTTGACATGTCAACTTTTGAGGAAGGTGTTTCTATTTCACTTTAATGGTGAAGTAAACAAATTTGCTTTGTTTAAATGTTGAATTTTAGTTCAAAGCAGTTGCAAATTGTTTTTGAAACAAAGCTGAAAGCTGCCAAAATGGGGAGCAAAGCTTTCCAAATTCCTGAGTGCCGTCTAAGACTATAATTTGAAAGTCAGGCTTTTCCTGCTAATAGAAAAGCATATTATTATTCTGATGGTTTATTGCAGAGATATTCAACCATTTGGAGCAAAAAATTGATATGTGATAAGTCACGTATGGTGTTATACAGTTTCAAACAAAAGCCTAGCTCTGACTGGCTGAGTTTTTCCCACCTCCTGGCCAAGTCTGGCTTTTCACTACGCCAGCTGTTCCACTCTCTGCCTTGGCTTGGGCCATTGTTTATTGACAATCTCCACTGTTGTTTGTTCCCTGCTGTGACCATTTTTGTTGCTGGTACTTTCATTGTCTCTGATGTATTAGTTCTGTGTTACAATTTAAACTCAAATCCTAATATTTAATTGTTCATTTGAAACTTTAACCAAGCAAACAACAGTTAATCGTCTGGCCCAGTAACTCAGTAATCTTTACTCAAGTTACAAATGTTTCTCAAAGCAGGGCAGCAATTTGTGGGCATACTATGGCTCCGGCTTTTTGGTTCAGCTCACGTCCCTCAGACCCCAGTATGCTTCTGCCCCTAGAGGTTGCCAGGAAATCCCTGTTGGAATAATGTCTAGTTTCACAGGAGCATTGCCATTCCTTCCACACTCAAAGAGCTTTCTGATATTCACTGCCTTACTTTAACAGCTTATACACAAACAGTGACAATATGGACCAGTTACATACAGATGACTGCTGCTTTCCAAATTGTATTCAAACTAAGAGTCACCATCTTCAAGACATGGCAGGGAGAGGTTGGGGGTGTAGATGATGAAAGGCAGCAGGAAGATAATCTAAACTCACAGCAGGATATATGATAGAATAAAGGTTAGATGATATAGGTGCAAGGAAATGGGGAAATAATGATTTTTTTTTCCTTTGTGTTCTTTTTGTTGTATAAAACATTTTGGATTTATTTCACTGCTAATGTGTAATGTTGGGTATATATATGATGGTTCATAAAGCTGTAATGAGATACTGATCATGAAATATTTGCTGTGTTTAGTCTAACTTATTTTCAGTTGAGAAACTTTGATGATGGCCAAAAACTGAAATTTAAGGAAATCAGCAAGCTGAAAAAGAGTAAAGTAGAAAATTGTCTAAATGCTGTATTCCCACGGGAAGCCTCACTCATATAGAATATGGGGCAGAGAATCAGTGTTACAGTGTTATATCGCTGAATTATGCTGACAGTTTCTCTTTCAGAATTTTGAATTTTTCTGTCTGTTCCCATCATCTTATTTTTTAAACATTCTCTCCCTAATATTTTGTCCCTGGACAGAAGTTACCTCTGTACTCACCTGTTTTTATTGAGAAGACTGGAGTGATTAGGAAGGGAAAATAGATGAGATTTGTTCTGTGTATTAAAGTGGAGTGACAATGACAGAGTAAACTGTGCATCTGTTATTATATATGACTGGGCTGAAATGTCTACTCCTGCTCCTAATTCATATGTATGTACATCATTTTTTTTGTCGGCATTGTCTTCAAAACACTGAACAGAAGGAACTCTGCCATTCAGTGAGGATTCATTGTCACAAATGGAAAGAAATGTGCAGAAAATTTAAAATGGAGACAGATGTACAACATTGTGAAAATTCCATTTCCTCAAGCCTCCTTTCTAACATACATACCGTCTTGATTCTGAGATATATTGACATTTCTTTATTGATGGTCGATCAATATTTTCGAAAACCCTACCAAGCACCGACGTGGGTGAGTTTTGAGAAGATTTGTAGCTCAGGTTGAGGTTTTAGATGTAGGTGTGCTCGCTGAGCTGAAAGGTTCATTTCCAGACGTTTCATTACCTTACGAGGTAACATCTTCAGTGGACCTCAGGCGAAGAAATGCTGAAAATTACTGCTTTCTATCTATGTAACTATCTCTGGGTGAGTACTGTTATCAGAGGAACTGTAGCTGTTTAAGGAATAAGCCCATTACTCAGAACAATGAAAGATTAACAATCTCTGTGGTTTTACCAGCATTGCCCACATCTTGTCTTGGTTTACTTATCCATAATGGGTGATTTTTCCATCTTAAATACAGACTCCTCATCCCTTTTAAGCTGTTGAAGGCATTGGAGCCCTACAGCAGCAGCACCCATTCCTCTCCCTGACACCCAACCCTCGATCAAATTCTCCGTCCAATGAACTCCCAAGCACAGATAAGAAACTTTCTAAAAATAATCCAGATAAGCATACTCTGAAAACCTTGATCAGTGACAAGAAGCTCTACCAACCTCTGCTCGATACAGCAGGAGTAAATCGAGCTCCTGAGTCTCAAAATAATCCCCATTCTCTGTGGCATTTGTCATTCGCTCTCTTGTTTGTACTGTATCCTCTTTCAATCCTTGTATTTATTACTTATTGCTAGATGGCACGTTCTTTCAAACCCATCTTTTGATATCTAACTTGCAGTTCCTTGAACTGATTAATAAAGAAATGTATGATCATCCGCAGCTGGAGTAGTCATAGAGATGACTAAACACAATTTGAATTTGTTTGCTGAAAAGATGATGGAAAGCATTGTTAGACTTTCAAGAGACAAGCAAACAAATTCCTCTGGGAAATTTAACTTAGCTATGTCATACTGATAGGGGGATTCAATTAATACTGTTCCTGGAGCAGTATTGTTGGCAGCCTTCTGTTCAATGTTCATCAGCATTTGATTCCACACTATGAACATTTTCCCAATGAGCATTCATTAAAAGAAAAGATAAATTGAGAAGGAAGTCATCAATGGTAAAATACTCTTCTTTCATCCTGCTGTTAATTTTAAGTTCCTGCCCATGCAACACAAATGATTTTCTGGCTAATAAGACAAGTGATACGTTCTTTAAGATGTATCAATACCGAATGACACCAGAAGTGGTTTAGATTGAGTCAGCATTACAGTTTTGCTTTGTTTTCAACGATACCTCTTTGAAATGGGTAACTCACACACTGTAGATATAAATCTCAATTTAATGGTTAAATAGTCTGCTGATACCCTTGTCATAGAGTATTAGAATCATACAGCACGGGTACAGACCCTTAGGTCCAACTCTTCCATGATGACCAGGTTTCCTAAACTGAACTAGTCCCGTTTGCCAGAACTTGGCCCGTATCCCTCTAAAGCTTTCCTATCCATGTACCTTTTCAAATGTCTTGTAAATATACCCACTTCCACCACCTCTTCCGGCAGCTCATTCCATAAATACACCACCCTCTGTGTGAAAAAGTTGTCCCTCAAATCCCTTCTGAATCTTTCCCCTCTCACCTTAAATCTATGCCCTCTAGTTTTGGACTCTCCTACCCTGGGACACAGACCTGGGCTGTTCATCTTACCTATGCCCCTCATGATTTTATAAACCTTCGTAAGGTTACCGTCCCCTCCCAAGACTCCAATGCTCCAAGCTTTGTTTGTTGTATGTAAAGCATGACAGAAAATAATTTGACGCAGAGTCATAGTATCCTGGTCAATGACAATAAAACCTGCTAAAGTTGGGTGCCCCTTTTGGGGGGGAGCTGTGTGGGGGATTGGAGAGCAGGCTGGTCCTGAGCTTATCACCAAGACCATGGGGGCAGTCACACTGTGCAACTGTGTCAACTTCAAAGGCAGCAGCAGCGGCAGCAGCAGCTAGGCTGGGAAGGCAGGCAGCTCCGATCTTCCTCCCTCTCGCCTCGACCGAACTCCTGGGGAATCCTTGTTCTTTTGTAACCGGCTCACGAGGATGAACAGGTACAAACACTTCCCAAGTTTTGCTGTGGGCTCAGTTCCCGGAGAGAGAGCCGCGTCTGCAGTGTGTTCCCAGAGCCCTGGGAAATGAGGAATATTTCACAGCCGCCACCTCTCCTCGCCTGAAGAAGTGGTGGGCAGGAGAAGGAGGAGAGCCTGGGAAGCAGGTGAGCAGAGACCAAGTACATAAATCACCTTCTAATCTGGTAAATCAATCCTGCCATGACTTGAAGTGGATCAATGCTGAAGCTGGGCGCGGAGTAGGAAGCGAACACCCCACTCCAGTGCTTTTGCGCACTTTAAATTAGCGACAGGAAACCTGTGCTTTTTTCAGATTGAGTTCTGATGCAACAAAATATTGGAAGCTTTCAAAAACTGGCGATTGCAAACGTGTTCGGATTGAGGGGAATGTTCTAACCAACCCTACAGCTGGATTGAAATAGCGGGGTAGTGTAAAACAAACCGTTAACTGTGGAACAGTTTCGCCCCAAGGTAGGTATTAGCTGGAAGCTGATTCCCAGACGCAGTCCCGCTATCCAGTTCAAGGCTCTGCTCTTCAGTTCCTGTATTATTAGATGAGATTTATTTACCTAGTCTGAATTGAGGGTTCATTTCTTTTGATCTGCTTTTGTGATGTGCCTTCGTTAAATATAAAGCACCACAGTAGCACTGTATCAAAATAAAACTGTCAGAAGTTAGAGGCAAATAACTTTCAAAATAATACCGATTTATTTTGGAACTTGACATCAGTCGCCCTTTGCCTTCTTTGCATTAAAGTGCCACAAAGTGTCCTCA
>NW_025207461.1:6334-13000 GCF_004010195.1 Chiloscyllium plagiosum | reverse complement strand
TTGTTTTGTGGGGGAGGGGGGAGTGTGTGTCTGAGCTGAGGTGTGAACATGAGGGGTGTCCTGGATGTGTTGATTGGTAGCAGATCCGAAGAATCATGTTTGTTTTTGGAGACGCTGGTGGTACAGCCCACGTGGGAACAGGCAATTCTAAACTTCCTGGTGTGTACTGAGGCAAACGTAATTAGGGAGCTGGAGGTGAAGGAACTCCGTGGGGGCAGAGACCATAACATGATCCCATTCACCCTGCAGTCTGAGAGTGGGGGGAGGGCAGGTTGAATCAGATGTAACAGGATTACAACCGAGTAAAGGTAATGACAAAGGTGTGATGGAGGAGCTGGCCAGAGGAGAATGGGCAGGGAGATGGGGAAGCAGCAATTGCAGGGCTTCCTGGGATAATTCAGGTGGCACAGCAAAAATTTATTCCGAGGAAGAGGAACCATCCCAAGGGGAGGATGAGGCACGGCTGACAAGGGAAGTCAGGGGCAGCATAAAAGGGTACAACATGATGAGTGGGAAGTCAGAGGATGGGACAGCTTTTAAAACCCAGCAGAGGAGAACTGAAAAAGCAATAAGGAGGGTGACGATGAAATATGAGAGTAACTAGCTTGTAATTTAAAAAAAGATTGCAACTTTTTTTTAGATATTGGAAAGGTAAGTGAGAGGCAAGAATGGACCATCGGAAAATGAAACTTGGTGAAGACTAATGGGGAACGAAAGAACAGTCGAGGAACTGAATGGACACTTTGCGTCTGTCTTCACAGTGGCCGACAGCAGCAGCATACCAGAACTTCAACAACATCAAGGGGCAGAGGTGAGTGCCCATCACGAAGGTATTAAGAATGAGATTGCAGAGTACTTGCAAGTACATGGTTAAACTGGGGCTGAGACAGCACGGCTTCATCAAGGAAAGGTCATGCCGTACAAATCTGTTAGAATTGTTTAAGGAGGGAATGAACAAGTGAGACAAAGGAGAGCCAGTGAAGTAAAAATGGGGAACACTTTGGGTCTAGTGATCATAGTTTTATTGGTTTCAAAATGGTTATGGTAAAGGATAAGCCTTCCATGAAAGTTAATGATTTTTATTGGAGTAAGGCACAGTTTAATGGGATGGGACAAGAACTTTCACAAGTTGATTGCCTTGCACTCTCTTCCAAAGAGGTATTGAGATGACATTGGCAGATAAAGTTAAGGAGAATCCAAAGAGATTCTACAAATGCATTGAGAAAGAGGGTAACCGGAGAGGGGTTAGGGCCTCTTAAAGATCAAGGTGGTCATCTTTGTGTTTAACCCCAGGAGATGGGAGAGATACGAAATGAATATTTTGCATTGGTTTTTATTGTGGAGAAAAATAATGGAATCTAGAGAATGCAGAGAAATAAACTTTGATGTTTTAAAAACAGGCCACTTTACAGAAGAGGAGATTCAAGAGGTCTTAGAGAATATAATGGTGGAAACATCTCCAGGAGCTGGTCTCCAGGATCCAAGAACACTGTGGGAAGTAAGGGAGGAAATGCCAAGAGCCTTGCAGACATGTCTGCATCATCTCTAACTACGTGTGTGGTGCCTGATAACTGGAGGGTGGCTAATGTTGTACCTTTGTTTAAGAAAGGTTATAAGGAGTCACCCCCAGGGAGCAATAGACCTGGGAATCTGACTTTGGTTGTGGGTAAATTGTTGGAGGTGTTTGTAACAGATAGGATTTTGGAACATTTGCAGAGGTAAAACATTGATTCGGGAGTCAGCATGGTTTTGTGTGAGGAAAATCATATCTCATAAACTTGGTTGGGTTTTTTTTGAGCAAGTTACCAAAAAGATTGTTGATGGCAGAGTAATTGACATTGTTTATTTGGATTTTAGTGAAGCCTTTAACAAGGTTCTGCCTGGTAGCCTAATTAGGAAAGTTAGGTCCCATGGGATTCAGAGTGTCCTTGCCAATTGGATACATAATTGGCTGAACAGCAGGAGACAGAGCAATGGTGGAGGGTTACTTTTCAGACTGGAGACCGGGACCAGCAATGTTCCACAGGGATCAGTTCGGGGTCCTCTTTTGTTTGTCATTTATATAAATGATTTGGATGAAACGTAGAAGGCATGGTGAGTAAGTTTGCGGATGAGACCGAGATTGGTGGCACAGTGGACAGTGAAGAAGGTTCTTTAAGGATACAGAGGGATTTCGATCAAATGGGTCAGTGGGACTGAAAAATGGCAGATGGAGTTCAATCAGGATAAATGTGAGGTATTGCATTTTGGTACAAGGAACCCGGGTAGAGCTTATGCAGTTAATGGTCCGACATTGGCTCAGGGTTGTAGAACAGAGGGATCTGGGGTGCAGGGACATAATTCTTTGACGTTTATGTCACATCCAGACAGGGTGGTTAAAACCCATCCCTGAGCCATGTTTCCGTAATTGCTTTGATATCCCAGTCCCATGTTCCTAACCATGCCCTGAGTTCATCTGCCTTCCCTGTTAGGCCCCTTGCATTGAAATAAATGCAGTTTAATTTATTAGTCCTACCTTGTCCCTGCCTGCCCTGACTGTTTGACTCAATTCTCCCCCCCACAAACTTACTAGTTTAAATCCACCCAAGCAGTTCTAGCACATTTCCCTGCCAGTATATTAGTCCCCTTCCAATTTAGGTGCAATCCGTCCTTCTTGTACAGGTCACTTATACCCCAAAGGAGATTTCAATGATCCAAAAATGTGAATCCTTCTCCCATACACCAGCTCCTCAGCCATTCATTCATCTGCTCTATCCTCCTATTCCTGCCCTCACTAGCTCATAGAACTGGGAGTAATCCAGATATTACTACTCTCGAGGACCTCCTTTTTAAATTTCAGCCTAATTTTCTGTAACCTCCCTTCTGAGTCTCAACCTTTTCCCTTCCTATGTCGTTGGTTCCAATGTGGACAATGACCTCTTGCTGGCCTCTCTCCCCCGTGAGTGGTGGCCTGTGTATGTGTGTTTTGGGATGATTTTGTGTGTCTATGTGAAGAATGAGGTTTTGTTTTGTGGGGGAGGGGGGAGTGTGTGTCTGAGCTGAGGTGTGCACATGAGGGGTCTCCTGGATGTGTTGATTGGTAGCAGATCTGAAGAATCATGTTTGTTTTTGGAGACGCTGGTTATACAGCCCGCAAGGCAACAGACAATTCTAAACTTCCTGGTGTGTACTGAGGCAAACGTAATTAGGGAGCTGGAGGTGAAGGAACTCCGTGGGGGCAGAGACCTTAACATGATCCCATTCACCCTGCAGTCTGAGAGTGGGGGGAGGGCAGGTTTAATCAGATGTAATAGGATTACAACCGAGTAAAGGTAATGACAAAGGTGTGATGGAGGAGCTGGCCAGAGGAGAATGGGCAGGGAGATGGGGAAGCAGCAACGGCAGGGCTTCCTGGGATAATTCAGGTGGCACAGCAGTAATTTATCCCGAGGAAGAGGAACCATCCCAAGGGGAGGATGAGGTAACCACAGCTGACAAGGGAAGTCAGGGGCAACATAAAAGGGTACAACATGATGAGTGGGAAGCAGAGGATGGGACAGCTTTTAAAACCCAGCAGAGGAGAACTGAAAAAGCAATAAGGAGGGTGACGATGAAATATGAGAGTAAACTAGCTCGTAATTTAAAAAAAGATTGCAAGACTTTTTTTAGATATTGGAAAGGTAAGTGAGAGGCAAGAATGGACCGTGGGAAAATGAAACTTGGTGAAGACTAATGGGGAACGAAAGAACAGTCGAGGAACTGAATGGGCACTTTGCGTCTGTCTTCACAGTGGCCGACACCAGCAGCATACCAGAACTTCAACAACATCAAGGGGCAGAGGTGAGTGCTCATCACGAAGGAGAAGGTGCTGGGGAAGCTGCAAGGTCTGAAGGTGGATAAATCACCCAGACTGGGTGGACTAACCCCAGAGTTCTGAAGGAAATAGCTGAGGAGACTGTGAAAGTATTGTTGATGATCACTCAGGACTCATTGGAGTCAGGGAGGGTCCCAGAGGCCTGGAAAATGATGATTGTACCATCCCTGTTTAAGAGGGGAGGGAGGCAGGAGACAATAAACTATAGGGCGGTTAGCCTGACCTCGGTGGTTGGTAAGATTTTAGAGTTCATTATTAAGAATGAGATTGCAGAGTACTTGCAAGTACATGGTTAAACTGGGGCTGAGACAGCACGGCTTCATCAAGGATAGGTCATGCCGTACAAATCTGTTAGAATTGTTTAAGGAGGGAATGAACAAGTTAGACAAAGGAGAGCCAGTGAAGTAAAAGTGGGGAACACTTTGGGTCTAGTGATCATAGTTTTATTGGTTTCAAAATGGTTATTGGAAAGGATAAGCCTTCCATAAAAGTTAATGATTTTTATTGGAGTAAGGCACAGTTTAATGGGATGGGACAAGTGGAGTGGAGTGCAAGGCAAAGAGGTATTGAGATGACATTGGCAGATAAAGTTAAGGAGAATCCAAAGAGATTCTACAAATGCATTGAGAAAGAGGGTAACCGGAGAGGGGTTACGTCCTCTTAAAGATCAAGGTGGTCATCTTTGTGTTTAACCCCCGGAGATGGGAGAGATACGAAATGAATATTTTGCATCAGTTTTTATTGTGGAGAAAAATAACGGAGTCTGGAGAATGCAGAGAAATAAACTTTGATGTTTTAAAAACAGGCCACTTTACAGAAGAGGAGGTTTGAGAGGTCTTAGCGAATATAATGGTGGAAACATCTCCAGGAGCTGGTCTACAGGATCCAAGAACATTGTGGGAAGTAAGGGAGGAAATGCCAAGACCCTTGCAGACATATCTGCATCATCTCTAACTACGTGTGGGGTGCCTGATAACTGGAGGGTGGCTAATGTTGTACCTTTGTTTAAGAAAGGTTATGAGGAGTAACCCCCAGGGAGCAATAGACCTGCGAGTCTGACTTTGGTTGTGGGTAAATTGTTGGAGGTGTTTGTAACTGATAGGATTTAGGGACATTTTGAGAGGGAAAACATTGGTTAGGGAGTCAGCATGGTTTTGTGTGAGGAAAATCATAGCTCATAAACTTGGTTAGGTTTTTTTTGAGCAAGTTACCAAAAAGATTGATGATGGCAGAGTAATTGACATTGTTTATGTGGATTTTAGTGAAGCCTTTGACAAGGTTCTGCCTGGTAGCCTAATTAGGAAAGTTAGGTCCCATGGGATTCAGGGTGTCCTTGCCAATTGGATACATAATTGGCTGAACAGCAGAAGACAGAGCAATGGTGGAGGGTTACTTTCCAGACTGGAGACCGGGACCAGCAATGTTCCACAGGGATCAGTTCGGGGTCCTCTTTTGTTTGTCGTCTATATAAATGATTTGGATGAAACGTCGAAGGCTTGATGAGTAAGTTTACGGATGAGACCGAGATTGGTGGCACAGTGGACAGTGAAGAAGGTTCTTTAAGGATACAGAGGGATTTCGATCAAATGGGTCAATGGGGCTGAAAAATGGCAGATGGAATTCAATCTGGATAAATGTGAGGTATTGCATTTTGGTACAAGGAACACGGGTAGGGCTTATGCAGTTAATGGTCCGACATTGGCTCAGGGTTGTAGAACAGAGGGATCTGGGGTGCAGGGACATAATTCTTTGACGTTTACATCACATCCAGACAGGGTGGTTAAAAAGGCGTTTGGCACGCTTACCTTCATTGCTGAGTCATTTGGGGAAAGGAGTTGGGAATCATGTTGAGGTTGTACAGGATATTGGTGAGGCCTCTTCTGGAATATTGTCTCCAGTTTTGGTCACCCAGTTATGGGGAGGATATTGTTAAGGTGGAGAGGGTTCAGAAGAGATTTACCAGGATGTTGCCGGGTATGGGAGGTTTGAGTTTCACGAAAGGCTGGATAGATTGGGACTTTGTTTACAGGTATATCGTAGGATGAGAGGTGACCTACGAGAAGTTTCTAAAATAATAAGAGGTATAGGGTTAATGGTAGTTGTCTTTTCCCTCAGAGAGGGGCTTTCAAGTCTAGGGGGCACATTTTTAAGATGAGAGGAGAGAGATTTAAAAATGACACGAGGAGCAAATGTTTACACAGAGGATGGTTTGTGTGTGGAATGAACTTTCTGAGGAAATAATGGATGCAGGCACAGTTATAAAGTTTAAAGGACACTTTAGATAAGTATATGACGAACAAAGATTTGGAGGGATATGGCCCAGGAGCAAGCATATAGGACTGGTGTAGTTTGGAATCATGTTCGGCATACTGTGGGTCTCAGTGACACTAGAACAGAAATGAAAAGCACATGTCATTCTGTTATATAATTTTCACTTACTAATTACCACTTCCTGCTCATTCCATTTGATTCATCATTGGGTCTAGTCCCTTCTTGATTGAATGCACTAGTTTCAGTTTCTCGGATCTATGTGTTTTCGTGCCTTCTGTTCCTCTTTTGTGCCATGAACTGTAACTTGTTCATTTGGGGAGCAAGAAAGGGTGAGGGTCTCAATTGGTCTTTCATTACACTATTAATCTAGCAGCCCAGGCTGATGCTTCTGGAAGCATAGGTTTGAATACCACCAGAGCAGCTAGTTGCATTTAATTTCAATTCATAAAAGTGAATGATAAATCTAGTCTCAGCAATGATGACCAAGACAGCTATAATCAACATATGCTCTAAAATGAGTGGTAGAACAAAGTGTGTAGAGC
>NW_025207461.1:0-4494 GCF_004010195.1 Chiloscyllium plagiosum | reverse complement strand
GGACGGGGTTGGGGGGGGGGGAGGGGGGTGCTGAGTGTAGTGGGAAAGTCTGGGACAGAGTGGGGCTCACTGAACCTGGAAACAGACCCTGGGTCATCAAGGTGAAGGAGAGTGCTGAGGGGGGCTGGTTAGAGACCCTGCCTTGGTTCTCTGGGACTTCCTCCCCCTGCTGTTTATACAACCAGGGGCTCTCTATCCCTGAACTCTCTCATTCCTTCACCCAATCCACATGGCCCCTCATATTCTCCGTGTCAACTCATCTCTGAAAACAATTCCTATGCCCCTCTGATACTCACCATGCCAGCTCAATGTTTACTTCTGTCCTTCAGACACTCCTCGTGATTCCTCAGATTCTCAGTGTCAACTTAATGTCAAATAATGCCCCAGTAACAGGGACTGGCTGGGGGCCATGGGTAAGACCCTCTGACCTTACAAGAGATTCCTGAATCTAACCCACAATTCCTCCCAGAGGCAGCAACAGGGTCTTGTAATAGCAAATGGTTCATTTCTCTGACCTGAGTGTGGTTCAGAGTGGGGAAGGAGTTTGTAGAAACAAGGATTGGAGGATCGGTTAGGATTGTGGGAAGCGGGAATTTTCAGAATTCAGCAGATCCAATTTGAACGGAGTCCTATGATTGGATGGAATAGTTTATGTACTCCTGATGTGGCCTGTCACTGGAAACTTACTGATGGGGGTTAACAGGAAACAGTTGTGGATGGAGCAAGGAGCAGTTCCTGTCTATTTTCAATGCTTCAACACCACTCTGTGTATCTACTGGAGTGTCATTGGCAGTGGTGGAGTTTGGTGCCTGGAGCAGGGTCTGCAGTGGGCCTACAGCGGGCACTGATGGGTCATCAGCTGTGCCAGTGCTCAGTGATCGGTGGGTCATCGGAATTTGATGCGGAGCAGAGGGAGCTTCCTGGCACAGCCTGGGGACGAGGCCCAGTGCGGACTGGAGATAAGACCCGGCTCAGTCCGGTTGAATGACTGTGATGCTGAACCTTTTATTTCTCTATTCTTCTAATTTATTCTGAAGATTCTGGACCTTGGTTCCTTTGTACCTAAGATGGCGCCATAAGGGGCAACTTTGTAAACTTCTGACTTCACTCATGTGAGTCCATGACAATAAAGTAAGAATTCTAATTGTAGGATCTAATTGTCGGTTCTGCAGCCAAGGAGTCTTCACTTTCGTGATGAAGATTTATTTGTTAGTCTGCTAAGTATTTAGAACCTTTGTAAGGTCATCAGAAACACCAAGACACAATACCAAACGGAGCTTGAGACCCAGAATAATCACACAGGCCCCCATCACTTGTAACCAGGCTTACACAACATAACTGGCTACAAAGTGAAGTCAAACAGAATCACAGGTAACAGTACATCCCTCAACGTGTTTGATGCTCACTTTGAACAGAAGGTCAGTGAAATGACATCACCTCTCCCAACAGCCTCGGGTGGGCCTCTACCCACGGTCACGGACATTAGATCTGTCTCTTGAGAGTGAACCGATGGAAAGGGACTGGCCTGGCTGGAGTCCCCCACCGTGCACTCAGACCCTGTATGGACCAGCTGGCAGGAGTATTCACTGATATCTTTAATCTCTCGTTACTACAGTTTTGAAGTTCCCATTTACTTCAGGAAGACGGTTATCATTCCCGGTGCAAAAGCAAAATCAGGCAGTGTGCCTCAATGCCTACCAACCGGTGGCTCTGACGTCATAATTATAACATGCTTCAAAACGTTAGTCACAGCATCAACCCCAGCCTCCCTGAGTGCCTTGATTGACCCTGTGCAGTTTGCCGACTGGGGTAATAGGTCCATGGCAGACGCCATCTCCCTGTCCCTCATCCTTGGAACATCTGGATAACACGGACATCTATTCCAGACTCCTATCCATTGACTTTAGTTTCACTTTCAACACTATAATTCCAACAAAATTAATCTCCAAACTCTGAGACCTAGGACCCTGCTCCCTCCCTCTGCAACTGGATCCTTGACTCACTGACCCACAGCTCCCAATCAGTAAGGATAGGTGACAGCATCTCCTCCACGATAATCCCGAACACCGGCTGCATGCTCAGCCCCTTATTGTACCCCTTATAGATTCACAACTGTGGGGCCAAATTCAGCACTAACTCCATTCACAAATTTACTGATGACACCACCATAGTGGGTCAGATCTCAAACAACAGCAAGAGAGAGTACAGGAAAGAGTCAGACATCTTCATGGCATGGTGTAAAGCCAACTATTTCTCCCTGAATGTCAGCAAAGTGAAGGAGCTGGTCATCGACTTCAAGAAGTCGAGTGGCAGACACAGCCCTGTCTGTATCAATGGTGCTGAGGTGGAGGTTGGAGACAGCTTCAAGTTCCTCGGAGTGATTATCATCAGCAATCGATCCTGGTCCCTACACACTGACACACCAGTGTCTCTACTTTCTCAGAAGCCTAATGACATTCAGCTTATCTGCAATGACTTTAACCAATTTTTATCAATACACCACAAAAACCATCCTATCCGGGTGCATCACAACTTGGTACGGCAACTGCTCTGCCCAAGATTACAAGGAACTACAGAAGATTGTGAGCGCAGCCCAATCCCTAACGAAAACCAACCTTCCTTCTATTGACTCTGCCTATGCTTCCCAGTCAAAATGTGCAGTGCAGGAAAAGCACAGCAGGTCAAGCAGCATCTGAGGAGCAGGAGAATCGATGTTTCAAGCATAAGCCCTTCATGAAGAGCTTTATGCCCGAAACATTGCCTCTCCTGCTTCTTGGATGCTGCCTGACCAGCAGTGCTTTTCCAGCAGCACATTTTCAACTCTGATCTCCAGCATCTGCCGTCCTCACCTTTTCCCTATGCTTCCCAGTGCCTCGGGAAAGCAGCCAACATAATCAAAGACCCCTCCCATCTCGGTCATACTCTTTCCCACCCTCTCCCATCGTAGTTGTCCATCTGGATTGGAAAATTGCACATTATTCTGCTTTTTAAGCAGGGTAAAATAGGAAAACTAGGGAATTATAGACCAGTAAGCCCATTAATTCCTTTAACACCCTCAGCTCCCAGGGATTTTAATTCAATTAATTTCATCATTTGCAATGTTTTACCTCCATTAATTTCATTCAGTCCCTGTTCCTAATTCACTCTGAATTTCCTCAAAACTTCTGGCAAGCTATCCTCCTTTACTGTAAATATTGAGGCAGAGTAATTATTCAATATTCTCCCACAATATCGCCACTTTCAGTCTTCAGTGGGTCAACACTAGTTCTGACCACCCTCTTTCCCTTTTAGTAACTATTACATTCTTCTTATTGATTTGGATAAGCCTGACAAGTTTCCTTTTCCTTTTCTCAGGGGTTGGTAGATGGGGTCTATCTCGATGCGTTTGTTTGTTTGTGGGCTACCATGATGCCAAGGGGTCTGAGTAGTCTGGCAGTCATTTCCGAGATGTCTTTGATGTAGGGGAGAGTGGCTAGGGTTTCTGGACGTGTTTTGTCTGCTTGGTTGGGTTTGGTGCTGAGAAATTGGCAGTCTGTGTCCATTCTTTTTGAATACACGGTATAGGTGATTTTTCTCTGCTCTGCGTCATTCCTCTGTGCTGCAGTGTGGGTTGGTTCGTTGAAATAATGTTCTGATGCAGCTTCATTTGTGGGTGTTGGGATGATTGCTTCTGTAGTTCAATATTTGATCTGATGGTGTTGTTTTCCTGTAGACGCTGGTTTGAAATTGCCCATTGGCTGTTCGCTCTACTGTGACATCTAGGAATGGCAGTTTGTTGTTGCTTTCTGCCTCTTCAGGGAATTTTATGCCAATTATTATTATTGATGGTCTTGAAGGTTTCCTCTAATTTGTTTCATTTAGTGATGACAAAGGTGTCATCCATGTAGCGGATCCAAAGCTTGGGTTGGATGGTTGGCAGAGCTTTTGTTTCGAATCTCTGCATTACTACCTCTGCTAATATTAGAGATCCCATGTGTGTTCTGTTGGTTTGTCTGTAGGTTTTGTTGTTGAAGGTGAAGTTGTAGCTTGACAATACTGTCCTTGTTGATGAAGTTAGTGGTATTTGGAATATGTGTTTTTGGGTCTTCTAATAGTGTAGTCTGTGTTTCCTTGGCCAGGTTAATGTTGATGGATGTAAACAGGGCTGTTACATCAAAGGAGACCATTATTTCATCCTCTTCTATCTTAGTGTCTTTGGTCTTCAGGAATTCTTGGGTGGAGTAGATGGAGTGATATGAGTCTTCTACTAAGTATTTTAGTCTTTTGTGTAACTCCTTGGCTAATTTGTAAGTTGGTGTTCTGGGTAGCCAGACTATAGGTCTATGGGGGGCTCCTGGTTTGTGAATTTTAGGTAATCTGTAGAAGCTTGGTGTGTTGGATCCGTCTGGTTTCATTTTTTGGAAGTTGGTCTTATTTATTTCTCCAGATTTCTAAAGTTTTTTGAGTAAGGCTGCGATTCGGTTCTCTAGTTGTGGGGTTGGGTCTATCGCCACT
>NW_025207460.1:12750-13000 GCF_004010195.1 Chiloscyllium plagiosum | reverse complement strand
CCGGGGAAAAAATCTCTGACTGTCTACTCTATCTATTCCCCTGATCATCTTATAAACCTCTATCAAGTCACCCCTCAGCCTTCGTCGTTCCAATGAGAAAAGGCCGAACACTCTCAACCTATCCTCGTACGACCTATTCTCCATTCCAGACAACATCCTGGTAAATCTTCTCTGCACCCTCTCCAAAGCTTCCACACCTTTCCTAAAGTGAGGTGACCAGAACTGCACACAGTACTCCAAATGTGACCTA
>NW_025207460.1:0-1049 GCF_004010195.1 Chiloscyllium plagiosum | reverse complement strand
TGTGTGGAGTCAGAGGAGATAGGGGAAGCACTTAATGAATATTTTTCGACAGTACTCACTCTAGAAAACGACAATGTTGATGAGGAGAATACTGAGATACAGGCTACTAGACTAGGTGTGATTGAGGTTCACAAGGAAGAGGTATTAGAAATCCTGCAGAGTGTGAAAATAGATAACTCCCCTGGGCTGGATGGGATTTATCCTAGGATCCTCTGGGAAGCCAGGGGAGAGATTGCCGTGCCTGGCATTGATCTTTAAATGGTGTGATTGAGGTTCACAAGGAAGAGGTATTAGAAATCCTGCAGAGTGTGAAAATAGATAACTCCCCTGGGCTGGATGGGATTTATCCTAGGATCCTCTGGGAAGCCAGGGGAGAGATTGCCGTGCCTGGCATTGATCTTTAAATCGTCATTGTCTACAGGAATGGTGCCAGAAGACTGGAGGATAGCAAAAATGGTTCCCATGTTCAAGAAGGGGAGTAGAGACAATCCTGTTAATTATAGACCAGTGTACTCACTTCAGTTGTTAGTACAGTTTTCGAAAAGTTTATAAGAGAAAGGATTTATAATCATCTAGAAAAGAATTATTTGATTGGGGATAGTCAGCATGGTTTTGTGAAGGGTAGGTCGTGCCTCACAAACCTAACTGAGTACTTTGAGAAGATGACCAAGCCGGTAGATGAGAGTAAACCAGTTGATGTTGTGTATATGGATTTCAGCAAGGCGTTCGATCATGGTCCCCACAGTAGGCTATTATACAAAATGTGGAGGAAACGGATTGTGGGAGATATCGAAGTTTTGTAACAGTAATTGGCTTGCTGAAAGAAATCAGAGGGTGGTAGTTGATGGGAAATGTTCATCCCAGGGTCCAGTTACCAGTAGTCTACCACAAGGGTTGGTGTGGGGTCCACTACTGTTCGTCATTTTTATAAACGACCTGGATGAGGGCGTAGAAGGGTGGGTTAGTAAATTTGAAGACGACACTAAGGTCGGTGGAGTTATGTATAGTGACAAAGGATGTAATAGGTTACAGAGAGACATAGATAAGCT
>NW_025207459.1:12535-13000 GCF_004010195.1 Chiloscyllium plagiosum | reverse complement strand
AGTTGAATTGAATTTATTGTCAGGTGAACCGAGGCACAGTGAAATGCTTTGTGGGTGTGTGGAATGTGCTGCCTGAGTTGATGGTGGAGGGAAGACCCCCTAAAATCATTTAAAAATTACCAGATTCTGCATCTGCACATAAGTGCTGTGAGCTGCAGGGCTACAGGCCGTGTACAGGAAGATGGGTTTAGAAAGGGCATCTGGGTGTCATAGAACATAGAACATAGAACAATACAGCACAGAACAGGCCCTTCGGCCCACGATGTTGTGCCGAACTTCTAACCTAGATTAAGTACCCATCCATGTACCTATCCAAATGCCGCTTAAAGGTCGCCAATGATTCCGACTCTACCACTCCCACGGGCAGCGCATTCCAAACATTAACCACCCTCTGTGTGAAAACGTTGCCCCTTAGATCTTTTTTATATCTTTCCCCTCTCACCCTAAACCTATGCTCTCTAGTTC
>NW_025207459.1:0-643 GCF_004010195.1 Chiloscyllium plagiosum | reverse complement strand
TGCAATCTTCTTCCCGACCTCTCCGCCCCCACCCCCTCTCTGGCCTATCACCCTCACCTTAACATCCTTCCACCTATCGTATTCCCAACGCCCCTCCCCCAAGTCCCTCCTCCCTACCTTTTATCTTAGCCTGCTTGGCACACCCTCCTCATTCCTGAAGAAGGGCTTATGTCCGAAACGTTGATTCTCCTGCTCGTTTGATGCTGCCTGGCCTGCTGCGCTTTTCCAGCAACACATTTTTAAGCTCTGATCTCCAGCATCTGCAGTCCTCACTTTCTCCTAATGGATTGTACTGTTGTCCATCAGCTCCATATACAAAAGTAACACACTGTTTGCTCAGCCATCTCTATTCTATTAATTTGGATGTCAAATATTTTTGAAGTTAATTTCAGAAGTGTACTCTTCAGGTGTAATCATGTCTTTGATTTGAACCAATTAGCCAATCAAGAGGCACTGAAGAAATACCCACCAATCACCTGTTTTCCTTTGATGTCAGACTCTGGCTGTTGCAGGCTGATGCAGGTTGAAGAGCTCTCTGTGGCTGGTTTTTAATCTCTAGCTGCCTCAGCCCTTCTCATGCAGCTCTTCTCATGAAGCTGCTGACTGTCTTTCTCTCTCATTGCTGGAGCAGAGTCAGCAACTT
>NW_025207458.1:0-13000 GCF_004010195.1 Chiloscyllium plagiosum | reverse complement strand
GAAGATTATTGGGGAGAGGTTTGGTCCCAATTGGGGTAGGCCACAAGGGGTTGCACTCGAGTTCATGAAGCACATGAATATACATTTAAGTTATTGTAGGCAGGGGAGGGCAGTTTGTGAGATTATTAGGTTGTGAGGACCTAATGCCAGAATGATTAAATTGGAAGGCTATGAGAAAATGCTTTGTCTCATTTTAGCACTCAGGAGTGCTGGAAATGTGTTTATCTTTTGCATTCAACCATCCTCATTTCCCTTCACCTGCCTAGTTTTTCAAGATCTGGGAAATCATAGCTTCCAACCCTTACTGATGGACTGCTCCCTTAGTGAGCTTTTCACCTGGCCATCTTCCCTCACTCCCCAGTCTCTCTTTTCCAATACCAAAAAAACTTAATTTTAACTTCCCATTCAACCCAAAGCCACCTGTTTTGGGGGTTAAAATTGCACCATATAACCTGCTGGCTGAAGTGTGAGGAGTGACCATTTGACTTAAGCATCAAGGATGCAACCATACCACTGCAAGGGATTACTCATTTTAGAGATGGGAATAAGCTGAGGGGGAAAAAACAATCAGAAAATAAGCGAAAAGAATGTTCATATTTATGTTAAGCTGTTTCAATCCTCATTGCTGACTGGAGAATAACCAAATTAAAAATAATTTTGAATCAAGTACTATGGTTCATTCCTGTTTTGACCAATTTGTGCAATTAATGTAACAGCATGAACAATATAATTGCATTCAAAAGTCAATATTTCTCTCTGTTCAATAGCTTTGCACATATAAATTTATGTCTGACACAAACATCTGTGTCTTTCTCTCTGTCTGTCTCTTTCTCTATCTCTGTCTTTCTTTTCTTTCTCTCTCTCTCTCTCTCTCTCTCTCGCTCTTGCTCTCGCGCGCTCTCTCTCTGTCTCGCTCTCGCGCGCACGCGCTCTGTCTCGCTCTCTCACTCTCTCGCTCTCTCCCGCTCTCGCTCGCTCTCTAGCACTCTCTAGCACTCTCTAGCACTCTCTAGCACTCTCTAGCACTCTCTCGCTCCCTCGCGCTCCCTCGCGCTCGCTCCCTCGCGCTCGCTCCCTCGCGCTCTCTCCCTCGCGCTCTCTCCCTCGCGCTCTCTCCCTCGCGCTCTCTCCCTCGCGCTCTCTCCCTCGCGCTCTCTCCCTCGCGCTCTCTCCCTCGCGCTCTCTCCCTCGCGCTCTCTCCCTCGCGCTCTCTCCCTCGCGCTCTCTCCCTCGCGCTCTCTCCCTCGCGCTCTCTCCCTCGCGCTCTCTCCCTCGCGCTCTCTCCCTCGCGCTCTCTCCCTCGCGCTCTCTCCCTCGCGCTCTCTCCCTCGCGCTCTCTCCCTCGCGCTCTCTCCCTCGCGCTCTCTCCCTCGCGCTCTCTCCCTCGCGCTCTCTCCCTCGCGCTCTCTCCCTCGCGCTCTCTCCCTCGCGCTCTCTCCCTCGCGCTCTCTCCCTCGCGCTCTCTCCCTCGCGCTCTCTCCCTCGCGCTCTCTCCCTCGCGCTCTCTCCCTCGCGCTCTCTCCCTCGCGCTCTCTCCCTCGCGCTCTCTCCCTCGCGCTCTCTCCCTCGCGCTCTCTCCCTCGCGCTCTCTCCCTCGCGCTCTCTCCCTCGCGCTCTCTCCCTCGCGCTCTCTCCCTCGCGCTCTCTCCCTCGCGCTCTCTCCCTCGCGCTCTCTCCCTCGCGCTCTCTCCCTCGCGCTCTCTCCCTCGCGCTCTCTCCCTCGCGCTCTCTCCCTCGCGCTCTCTCCCTCGCGCTCTCTCCCTCGCGCTCTCTCCCTCGCGCTCTCTCCCTCGCGCTCTCTCCCTCGCGCTCTCTCCCTCGCGCTCTCTCCCTCGCGCTCTCTCCCTCGCGCTCTCTCCCTCGCGCTCTCTCCCTCGCGCTCTCTCCCTCGCGCTCTCTCCCTCGCGCTCTCTCCCTCGCGCTCTCTCCCTCGCGCTCTCTCCCTCGCGCTCTCTCCCTCGCGCTCTCTCCCTCGCGCTCTCTCCCTCGCGCTCTCTCCCTCGCGCTCTCTCCCTCGCGCTCTCTCCCTCGCGCTCTCTCCCTCGCGCTCTCTCCCTCGCGCTCTCTCCCTCGCGCTCTCTCCCTCGCGCTCTCTCCCTCGCGCTCTCTCCCTCGCGCTCTCTCCCTCGCGCTCTCTCCCTCGCGCTCTCTCCCTCGCGCTCTCTCCCTCGCGCTCTCTCCCTCGCGCTCTCTCCCTCGCGCTCTCTCCCTCGCGCTCTCTCCCTCGCGCTCTCTCCCTCGCGCTCTCTCCCTCGCGCTCTCTCCCTCGCGCTCTCTCCCTCGCGCTCTCTCCCTCGCGCTCTCTCCCTCGCGCTCTCTCCCTCGCGCTCTCTCCCTCGCGCTCTCTCCCTCGCGCTCTCTCCCTCGCGCTCTCTCCCTCGCGCTCTCTCCCTCGCGCTCTCTCCCTCGCGCTCTCTCCCTCGCGCTCTCTCCCTCGCGCTCTCTCCCTCGCGCTCTCTCCCTCGCGCTCTCTCCCTCGCGCTCTCTCCCTCGCGCTCTCTCCCTCGCGCTCTCTCCCTCGCGCTCTCTCCCTCGCGCTCTCTCCCTCGCGCTCTCTCCCTCGCGCTCTCTCCCTCGCGCTCTCTCCCTCGCGCTCTCTCCCTCGCGCTCTCTCCCTCGCGCTCTCTCCCTCGCGCTCTCTCCCTCGCGCTCTCTCCCTCGCGCTCTCTCCCTCGCGCTCTCTCCCTCGCGCTCTCTCCCTCGCGCTCTCTCCCTCGCGCTCTCTCCCTCGCGCTCTCTCCCTCGCGCTCTCTCCCTCGCGCTCTCTCCCTCGCGCTCTCTCCCTCGCGCTCTCTCCCTCGCGCTCTCTCCCTCGCGCTCTCTCCCTCGCGCTCTCTCCCTCGCGCTCTCTCCCTCGCGCTCTCTCCCTCGCGCTCTCTCCCTCGCGCTCTCTCCCTCGCGCTCTCTCCCTCGCGCTCTCTCCCTCGCGCTCTCTCCCTCGCGCTCTCTCCCTCGCGCTCTCTCCCTCGCGCTCTCTCCCTCGCGCTCTCTCCCTCGCGCTCTCTCCCTCGCGCTCTCTCCCTCGCGCTCTCTCCCTCGCGCTCTCTCCCTCGCGCTCTCTCCCTCGCGCTCTCTCCCTCGCGCTCTCTCCCTCGCGCTCTCTCCCTCGCGCTCTCTCCCTCGCGCTCTCTCCCTCGCGCTCTCTCCCTCGCGCTCTCTCCCTCGCGCTCTCTCCCTCGCGCTCTCTCCCTCGCGCTCTCTCCCTCGCGCTCTCTCCCTCGCGCTCTCTCCCTCGCGCTCTCTCCCTCGCGCTCTCTCCCTCGCGCTCTCTCCCTCGCGCTCTCTCCCTCGCGCTCTCTCCCTCGCGCTCTCTCCCTCGCGCTCTCTCCCTCGCGCTCTCTCCCTCGCGCTCTCTCCCTCGCGCTCTCTCCCTCGCGCTCTCTCCCTCGCGCTCTCTCCCTCGCGCTCTCTCCCTCGCGCTCTCTCCCTCGCGCTCTCTCCCTCGCGCTCTCTCCCTCGCGCTCTCTCCCTCGCGCTCTCTCCCTCGCGCTCTCTCCCTCGCGCTCTCTCCCTCGCGCTCTCTCCCTCGCGCTCTCTCCCTCGCGCTCTCTCCCTCGCGCTCTCTCCCTCGCGCTCTCTCCCTCGCGCTCTCTCCCTCGCGCTCTCTCCCTCGCGCTCTCTCCCTCGCGCTCTCTCCCTCGCGCTCTCTCCCTCGCGCTCTCTCCCTCGCGCTCTCTCCCTCGCGCTCTCTCCCTCGCGCTCTCTCCCTCGCGCTCTCTCCCTCGCGCTCTCTCCCTCGCGCTCTCTCCCTCGCGCTCTCTCCCTCGCGCTCTCTCCCTCGCGCTCTCTCCCTCGCGCTCTCTCCCTCGCGCTCTCTCCCTCGCGCTCTCTCCCTCGCGCTCTCTCCCTCGCGCTCTCTCCCTCGCGCTCTCTCCCTCGCGCTCTCTCCCTCGCGCTCTCTCCCTCGCGCTCTCTCCCTCGCGCTCTCTCCCTCGCGCTCTCTCCCTCGCGCTCTCTCCCTCGCGCTCTCTCCCTCGCGCTCTCTCCCTCGCGCTCTCTCCCTCGCGCTCTCTCCCTCGCGCTCTCTCCCTCGCGCTCTCTCCCTCGCGCTCTCTCCCTCGCGCTCTCTCCCTCGCGCTCTCTCCCTCGCGCTCTCTCCCTCGCGCTCTCTCCCTCGCGCTCTCTCCCTCGCGCTCTCTCCCTCGCGCTCTCTCCCTCGCGCTCTCTCCCTCGCGCTCTCTCCCTCGCGCTCTCTCCCTCGCGCTCTCTCCCTCGCGCTCTCTCCCTCGCGCTCTCTCCCTCGCGCTCTCTCCCTCGCGCTCTCTCCCTCGCGCTCTCTCCCTCGCGCTCTCTCCCTCGCGCTCTCTCCCTCGCGCTCTCTCCCTCGCGCTCTCTCCCTCGCGCTCTCTCCCTCGCGCTCTCTCCCTCGCGCTCTCTCCCTCGCGCTCTCTCCCTCGCGCTCTCTCCCTCGCGCTCTCTCCCTCGCGCTCTCTCCCTCGCGCTCTCTCCCTCGCGCTCTCTCCCTCGCGCTCTCTCCCTCGCGCTCTCTCCCTCGCGCTCTCTCCCTCGCGCTCTCTCCCTCGCGCTCTCTCCCTCGCGCTCTCTCCCTCGCGCTCTCTCCCTCGCGCTCTCTCCCTCGCGCTCTCTCCCTCGCGCTCTCTCCCTCGCGCTCTCTCCCTCGCGCTCTCTCCCTCGCGCTCTCTCCCTCGCGCTCTCTCCCTCGCGCTCTCTCCCTCGCGCTCTCTCCCTCGCGCTCTCTCCCTCGCGCTCTCTCCCTCGCGCTCTCTCCCTCGCGCTCTCTCCCTCGCGCTCTCTCCCTCGCGCTCTCTCCCTCGCGCTCTCTCCCTCGCGCTCTCTCCCTCGCGCTCTCTCCCTCGCGCTCTCTCCCTCGCGCTCTCTCCCTCGCGCTCTCTCCCTCGCGCTCTCTCCCTCGCGCTCTCTCCCTCGCGCTCTCTCCCTCGCGCTCTCTCCCTCGCGCTCTCTCCCTCGCGCTCTCTCCCTCGCGCTCTCTCCCTCGCGCTCTCTCCCTCGCGCTCTCTCCCTCGCGCTCTCTCCCTCGCGCTCTCTCCCTCGCGCTCTCTCCCTCGCGCTCTCTCCCTCGCGCTCTCTCCCTCGCGCTCTCTCCCTCGCGCTCTCTCCCTCGCGCTCTCTCCCTCGCGCTCTCTCCCTCGCGCTCTCTCCCTCGCGCTCTCTCCCTCGCGCTCTCTCCCTCGCGCTCTCTCCCTCGCGCTCTCTCCCTCGCGCTCTCTCCCTCGCGCTCTCTCCCTCGCGCTCTCTCCCTCGCGCTCTCTCCCTCGCGCTCTCTCCCTCGCGCTCTCTCCCTCGCGCTCTCTCCCTCGCGCTCTCTCCCTCGCGCTCTCTCCCTCGCGCTCTCTCCCTCGCGCTCTCTCCCTCGCGCTCTCTCCCTCGCGCTCTCTCCCTCGCGCTCTCTCCCTCGCGCTCTCTCCCTCGCGCTCTCTCCCTCGCGCTCTCTCCCTCGCGCTCTCTCCCTCGCGCTCTCTCCCTCGCGCTCTCTCCCTCGCGCTCTCTCCCTCGCGCTCTCTCCCTCGCGCTCTCTCCCTCGCGCTCTCTCCCTCGCGCTCTCTCCCTCGCGCTCTCTCCCTCGCGCTCTCTCCCTCGCGCTCTCTCCCTCGCGCTCTCTCCCTCGCGCTCTCTCCCTCGCGCTCTCTCCCTCGCGCTCTCTCCCTCGCGCTCTCTCCCTCGCGCTCTCTCCCTCGCGCTCTCTCCCTCGCGCTCTCTCCCTCGCGCTCTCTCCCTCGCGCTCTCTCCCTCGCGCTCTCTCCCTCGCGCTCTCTCCCTCGCGCTCTCTCCCTCGCGCTCTCTCCCTCGCGCTCTCTCCCTCGCGCTCTCTCCCTCGCGCTCTCTCCCTCGCGCTCTCTCCCTCGCGCTCTCTCCCTCGCGCTCTCTCCCTCGCGCTCTCTCCCTCGCGCTCTCTCCCTCGCGCTCTCTCCCTCGCGCTCTCTCCCTCGCGCTCTCTCCCTCGCGCTCTCTCCCTCGCGCTCTCTCCCTCGCGCTCTCTCCCTCGCGCTCTCTCCCTCGCGCTCTCTCCCTCGCGCTCTCTCCCTCGCGCTCTCTCCCTCGCGCTCTCTCCCTCGCGCTCTCTCCCTCGCGCTCTCTCCCTCGCGCTCTCTCCCTCGCGCTCTCTCCCTCGCGCTCTCTCCCTCGCGCTCTCTCCCTCGCGCTCTCTCCCTCGCGCTCTCTCCCTCGCGCTCTCTCCCTCGCGCTCTCTCCCTCGCGCTCTCTCCCTCGCGCTCTCTCCCTCGCGCTCTCTCCCTCGCGCTCTCTCCCTCGCGCTCTCTCCCTCGCGCTCTCTCCCTCGCGCTCTCTCCCTCGCGCTCTCTCCCTCGCGCTCTCTCCCTCGCGCTCTCTCCCTCGCGCTCTCTCCCTCGCGCTCTCTCCCTCGCGCTCTCTCCCTCGCGCTCTCTCCCTCGCGCTCTCTCCCTCGCGCTCTCTCCCTCGCGCTCTCTCCCTCGCGCTCTCTCCCTCGCGCTCTCTCCCTCGCGCTCTCTCCCTCGCGCTCTCTCCCTCGCGCTCTCTCCCTCGCGCTCTCTCCCTCGCGCTCTCTCCCTCGCGCTCTCTCCCTCGCGCTCTCTCCCTCGCGCTCTCTCCCTCGCGCTCTCTCCCTCGCGCTCTCTCCCTCGCGCTCTCTCCCTCGCGCTCTCTCCCTCGCGCTCTCTCCCTCGCGCTCTCTCCCTCGCGCTCTCTCCCTCGCGCTCTCTCCCTCGCGCTCTCTCCCTCGCGCTCTCTCCCTCGCGCTCTCTCCCTCGCGCTCTCTCCCTCGCGCTCTCTCCCTCGCGCTCTCTCCCTCGCGCTCTCTCCCTCGCGCTCTCTCCCTCGCGCTCTCTCCCTCGCGCTCTCTCCCTCGCGCTCTCTCCCTCGCGCTCTCTCCCTCGCGCTCTCTCCCTCGCGCTCTCTCCCTCGCGCTCTCTCCCTCGCGCTCTCTCCCTCGCGCTCTCTCCCTCGCGCTCTCTCCCTCGCGCTCTCTCCCTCGCGCTCTCTCCCTCGCGCTCTCTCCCTCGCGCTCTCTCCCTCGCGCTCTCTCCCTCGCGCTCTCTCCCTCGCGCTCTCTCCCTCGCGCTCTCTCCCTCGCGCTCTCTCCCTCGCGCTCTCTCCCTCGCGCTCTCTCCCTCGCGCTCTCTCCCTCGCGCTCTCTCCCTCGCGCTCTCTCCCTCGCGCTCTCTCCCTCGCGCTCTCTCCCTCGCGCTCTCTCCCTCGCGCTCTCTCCCTCGCGCTCTCTCCCTCGCGCTCTCTCCCTCGCGCTCTCTCCCTCGCGCTCTCTCCCTCGCGCTCTCTCCCTCGCGCTCTCTCCCTCGCGCTCTCTCCCTCGCGCTCTCTCCCTCGCGCTCTCTCCCTCGCGCTCTCTCCCTCGCGCTCTCTCCCTCGCGCTCTCTCCCTCGCGCTCTCTCCCTCGCGCTCTCTCCCTCGCGCTCTCTCCCTCGCGCTCTCTCCCTCGCGCTCTCTCCCTCGCGCTCTCTCCCTCGCGCTCTCTCCCTCGCGCTCTCTCCCTCGCGCTCTCTCCCTCGCGCTCTCTCCCTCGCGCTCTCTCCCTCGCGCTCTCTCCCTCGCGCTCTCTCCCTCGCGCTCTCTCCCTCGCGCTCTCTCCCTCGCGCTCTCTCCCTCGCGCTCTCTCCCTCGCGCTCTCTCCCTCGCGCTCTCTCCCTCGCGCTCTCTCCCTCGCGCTCTCTCCCTCGCGCTCTCTCCCTCGCGCTCTCTCCCTCGCGCTCTCTCCCTCGCGCTCTCTCCCTCGCGCTCTCTCCCTCGCGCTCTCTCCCTCGCGCTCTCTCCCTCGCGCTCTCTCCCTCGCGCTCTCTCCCTCGCGCTCTCTCCCTCGCGCTCTCTCCCTCGCGCTCTCTCCCTCGCGCTCTCTCCCTCGCGCTCTCTCCCTCGCGCTCTCTCCCTCGCGCTCTCTCCCTCGCGCTCTCTCCCTCGCGCTCTCTCCCTCGCGCTCTCTCCCTCGCGCTCTCTCCCTCGCGCTCTCTCCCTCGCGCTCTCTCCCTCGCGCTCTCTCCCTCGCGCTCTCTCCCTCGCGCTCTCTCCCTCGCGCTCTCTCCCTCGCGCTCTCTCCCTCGCGCTCTCTCCCTCGCGCTCTCTCCCTCGCGCTCTCTCCCTCGCGCTCTCTCCCTCGCGCTCTCTCCCTCGCGCTCTCTCCCTCGCGCTCTCTCCCTCGCGCTCTCTCCCTCGCGCTCTCTCCCTCGCGCTCTCTCCCTCGCGCTCTCTCCCTCGCGCTCTCTCCCTCGCGCTCTCTCCCTCGCGCTCTCTCCCTCGCGCTCTCTCCCTCGCGCTCTCTCCCTCGCGCTCTCTCCCTCGCGCTCTCTCCCTCGCGCTCTCTCCCTCGCGCTCTCTCCCTCGCGCTCTCTCCCTCGCGCTCTCTCCCTCGCGCTCTCTCCCTCGCGCTCTCTCCCTCGCGCTCTCTCCCTCGCGCTCTCTCCCTCGCGCTCTCTCCCTCGCGCTCTCTCCCTCGCGCTCTCTCCCTCGCGCTCTCTCCCTCGCGCTCTCTCCCTCGCGCTCTCTCCCTCGCGCTCTCTCCCTCGCGCTCTCTCCCTCGCGCTCTCTCCCTCGCGCTCTCTCCCTCGCGCTCTCTCCCTCGCGCTCTCTCCCTCGCGCTCTCTCCCTCGCGCTCTCTCCCTCGCGCTCTCTCCCTCGCGCTCTCTCCCTCGCGCTCTCTCCCTCGCGCTCTCTCCCTCGCGCTCTCTCCCTCGCGCTCTCTCCCTCGCGCTCTCTCCCTCGCGCTCTCTCCCTCGCGCTCTCTCCCTCGCGCTCTCTCCCTCGCGCTCTCTCCCTCGCGCTCTCTCCCTCGCGCTCTCTCCCTCGCGCTCTCTCCCTCGCGCTCTCTCCCTCGCGCTCTCTCCCTCGCGCTCTCTCCCTCGCGCTCTCTCCCTCGCGCTCTCTCCCTCGCGCTCTCTCCCTCGCGCTCTCTCCCTCGCGCTCTCTCCCTCGCGCTCTCTCCCTCGCGCTCTCTCCCTCGCGCTCTCTCCCTCGCGCTCTCTCCCTCGCGCTCTCTCCCTCGCGCTCTCTCCCTCGCGCTCTCTCCCTCGCGCTCTCTCCCTCGCGCTCTCTCCCTCGCGCTCTCTCCCTCGCGCTCTCTCCCTCGCGCTCTCTCCCTCGCGCTCTCTCCCTCGCGCTCTCTCCCTCGCGCTCTCTCCCTCGCGCTCTCTCCCTCGCGCTCTCTCCCTCGCGCTCTCTCCCTCGCGCTCTCTCCCTCGCGCTCTCTCCCTCGCGCTCTCTCCCTCGCGCTCTCTCCCTCGCGCTCTCTCCCTCGCGCTCTCTCCCTCGCGCTCTCTCCCTCGCGCTCTCTCCCTCGCGCTCTCTCCCTCGCGCTCTCTCCCTCGCGCTCTCTCCCTCGCGCTCTCTCCCTCGCGCTCTCTCCCTCGCGCTCTCTCCCTCGCGCTCTCTCCCTCGCGCTCTCTCCCTCGCGCTCTCTCCCTCGCGCTCTCTCCCTCGCGCTCTCTCCCTCGCGCTCTCTCCCTCGCGCTCTCTCCCTCGCGCTCTCTCCCTCGCGCTCTCTCCCTCGCGCTCTCTCCCTCGCGCTCTCTCCCTCGCGCTCTCTCCCTCGCGCTCTCTCCCTCGCGCTCTCTCCCTCGCGCTCTCTCCCTCGCGCTCTCTCCCTCGCGCTCTCTCCCTCGCGCTCTCTCCCTCGCGCTCTCTCCCTCGCGCTCTCTCCCTCGCGCTCTCTCCCTCGCGCTCTCTCCCTCGCGCTCTCTCCCTCGCGCTCTCTCCCTCGCGCTCTCTCCCTCGCGCTCTCTCCCTCGCGCTCTCTCCCTCGCGCTCTCTCCCTCGCGCTCTCTCCCTCGCGCTCTCTCCCTCGCGCTCTCTCCCTCGCGCTCTCTCCCTCGCGCTCTCTCCCTCGCGCTCTCTCCCTCGCGCTCTCTCCCTCGCGCTCTCTCCCTCGCGCTCTCTCCCTCGCGCTCTCTCCCTCGCGCTCTCTCCCTCGCGCTCTCTCCCTCGCGCTCTCTCCCTCGCGCTCTCTCCCTCGCGCTCTCTCCCTCGCGCTCTCTCCCTCGCGCTCTCTCCCTCGCGCTCTCTCCCTCGCGCTCTCTCCCTCGCGCTCTCTCCCTCGCGCTCTCTCCCTCGCGCTCTCTCCCTCGCGCTCTCTCCCTCGCGCTCTCTCCCTCGCGCTCTCTCCCTCGCGCTCTCTCCCTCGCGCTCTCTCCCTCGCGCTCTCTCCCTCGCGCTCTCTCCCTCGCGCTCTCTCCCTCGCGCTCTCTCCCTCGCGCTCTCTCCCTCGCGCTCTCTCCCTCGCGCTCTCTCCCTCGCGCTCTCTCCCTCGCGCTCTCTCCCTCGCGCTCTCTCCCTCGCGCTCTCTCCCTCGCGCTCTCTCCCTCGCGCTCTCTCCCTCGCGCTCTCTCCCTCGCGCTCTCTCCCTCGCGCTCTCTCCCTCGCGCTCTCTCCCTCGCGCTCTCTCCCTCGCGCTCTCTCCCTCGCGCTCTCTCCCTCGCGCTCTCTCCCTCGCGCTCTCTCCCTCGCGCTCTCTCCCTCGCGCTCTCTCCCTCGCGCTCTCTCCCTCGCGCTCTCTCCCTCGCGCTCTCTCCCTCGCGCTCTCTCCCTCGCGCTCTCTCCCTCGCGCTCTCTCCCTCGCGCTCTCTCCCTCGCGCTCTCTCCCTCGCGCTCTCTCCCTCGCGCTCTCTCCCTCGCGCTCTCTCCCTCGCGCTCTCTCCCTCGCGCTCTCTCCCTCGCGCTCTCTCCCTCGCGCTCTCTCCCTCGCGCTCTCTCCCTCGCGCTCTCTCCCTCGCGCTCTCTCCCTCGCGCTCTCTCCCTCGCGCTCTCTCCCTCGCGCTCTCTCCCTCGCGCTCTCTCCCTCGCGCTCTCTCCCTCGCGCTCTCTCCCTCGCGCTCTCTCCCTCGCGCTCTCTCCCTCGCGCTCTCTCCCTCGCGCTCTCTCCCTCGCGCTCTCTCCCTCGCGCTCTCTCCCTCGCGCTCTCTCCCTCGCGCTCTCTCCCTCGCGCTCTCTCCCTCGCGCTCTCTCCCTCGCGCTCTCTCCCTCGCGCTCTCTCCCTCGCGCTCTCTCCCTCGCGCTCTCTCCCTCGCGCTCTCTCCCTCGCGCTCTCTCCCTCGCGCTCTCTCCCTCGCGCTCTCTCCCTCGCGCTCTCTCCCTCGCGCTCTCTCCCTCGCGCTCTCTCCCTCGCGCTCTCTCCCTCGCGCTCTCTCCCTCGCGCTCTCTCCCTCGCGCTCTCTCCCTCGCGCTCTCTCCCTCGCGCTCTCTCCCTCGCGCTCTCTCCCTCGCGCTCTCTCCCTCGCGCTCTCTCCCTCGCGCTCTCTCCCTCGCGCTCTCTCCCTCGCGCTCTCTCCCTCGCGCTCTCTCCCTCGCGCTCTCTCCCTCGCGCTCTCTCCCTCGCGCTCTCTCCCTCGCGCTCTCTCCCTCGCGCTCTCTCCCTCGCGCTCTCTCCCTCGCGCTCTCTCCCTCGCGCTCTCTCCCTCGCGCTCTCTCCCTCGCGCTCTCTCCCTCGCGCTCTCTCCCTCGCGCTCTCTCCCTCGCGCTCTCTCCCTCGCGCTCTCTCCCTCGCGCTCTCTCCCTCGCGCTCTCTCCCTCGCGCTCTCTCCCTCGCGCTCTCTCCCTCGCGCTCTCTCCCTCGCGCTCTCTCCCTCGCGCTCTCTCCCTCGCGCTCTCTCCCTCGCGCTCTCTCCCTCGCGCTCTCTCCCTCGCGCTCTCTCCCTCGCGCTCTCTCCCTCGCGCTCTCTCCCTCGCGCTCTCTCCCTCGCGCTCTCTCCCTCGCGCTCTCTCCCTCGCGCTCTCTCCCTCGCGCTCTCTCCCTCGCGCTCTCTCCCTCGCGCTCTCTCCCTCGCGCTCTCTCCCTCGCGCTCTCTCCCTCGCGCTCTCTCCCTCGCGCTCTCTCCCTCGCGCTCTCTCCCTCGCGCTCTCTCCCTCGCGCTCTCTCCCTCGCGCTCTCTCCCTCGCGCTCTCTCCCTCGCGCTCTCTCCCTCGCGCTCTCTCCCTCGCGCTCTCTCCCTCGCGCTCTCTCCCTCGCGCTCTCTCCCTCGCGCTCTCTCCCTCGCGCTCTCTCCCTCGCGCTCTCTCCCTCGCGCTCTCTCCCTCGCGCTCTCTCCCTCGCGCTCTCTCCCTCGCGCTCTCTCCCTCGCGCTCTCTCCCTCGCGCTCTCTCCCTCGCGCTCTCTCCCTCGCGCTCTCTCCCTCGCGCTCTCTCCCTCGCGCTCTCTCCCTCGCGCTCTCTCCCTCGCGCTCTCTCCCTCGCGCTCTCTCCCTCGCGCTCTCTCCCTCGCGCTCTCTCCCTCGCGCTCTCTCCCTCGCGCTCTCTCCCTCGCGCTCTCTCCCTCGCGCTCTCTCCCTCGCGCTCTCTCCCTCGCGCTCTCTCCCTCGCGCTCTCTCCCTCGCGCTCTCTCCCTCGCGCTCTCTCCCTCGCGCTCTCTGATGGGGTGCTGAGATGGGAGAGCACAGATTGGGAGGGTAGTGTGAATTGGGAGGGGAGTCAGGAGGGTGTGGGACGGCGATGAGGTGTCTGTATGAGATTAATATGAGGGGGATGGAGAGGGGTCAGATGGAGTAAACATGGGGAGGTGGGAGGGAGGGAATGGGTGTAAATGGGGGTGTGACTGTGAAGGGGAGGGACGGGTCGGCTCTATTCGGTAAAGTGAACCCTCTCTCCGGCTCCTACCTGTGTTGACGGTGGGGAGGCTGCTTTGGTCGATGCTGAAATCTGCCATCTCCGGGATCACTCTGTCCTCCCGGTCCTCCCTGTCTCTCGCTCCGTCTCCGCCGGACGCTGCCCCTTTGCCCCGCAGCGTCCGTCAATGCCTAAGGTCCGCTGCGCCTCGCAAAAGGTCTCGCTCTCTCTCCCCAAACCCCCAATCCTAGAGATTGGTTCCGCTGAAACACAGGCATGGACGATTCCGCACATGCGCATCGTCTGCCGGCGAAGGGACGGCGTCCGACCCAGACCGAGTCACACCAGCTCTCAGGCGCAACTAATGCCCAACTTCAAAATGCCCATCTGGAAAACCAGATGCCAGTTCCTTAACAGAATGAGAAGGGTTAACATGAGTAGTTCTAACAGTCTTTCAAGAAACAGTGATTTTGAAACTAGTTTTTGACTTCCCAACAAATATTAT
>NW_025207457.1:12356-13000 GCF_004010195.1 Chiloscyllium plagiosum | reverse complement strand
AGAAAGTTAAAATCCCCACCATAACGTGCTGTGGTTTTTTTGTAATTCAAGCCTGGATATGCTAGTTGCTGGAGAGGATTTTTTTAAATTCATTCAGTGGATGTTGGCTTTGCTGGCTGGGTCAGCATTTATTATCCATTCCCTAATTATCCTTGAGAAGGTTTCTTCTTTGACTATAGTAGTTTACTTTGTGCAGGTACATCCACATTACTGTTCGGTGGTGAGTTTGAGACTTTGATTCAGCAACAGTGAAGGAATGGTGATATATTCCCAAATCAAGATGGTGAATGGCTCAGAGGGAAACTGGCAGGTGAAAGCATTCACATGTATCTATGAAGACAGGAAGTCTCTGTCTTTCAATGAAATACTTATGAATTCTTAAAGTTTCAAATATTTGTGGGCAGGGGCGGGGGGGGTCCTGTTTCCCACCTTAATATGAAACCTGGTCTGATAATCATCTATCATCCTACAATTGACAGCTATCAGATCTCAAAATGTGTTGCTGGAAAAGCGCAGCAGGTCAGGCAGCATCAAAGGAGCAGGAGAATCGACGTTTCAGGCATAAGCCCTTCCTCATTCCTGAAGAAGGACTTATGCCCGAAATGTCGATTCTCCTGCTCCTTTGATGCTGCCTGACCTGCTGC
>NW_025207457.1:0-2983 GCF_004010195.1 Chiloscyllium plagiosum | reverse complement strand
ACTGACAGGAAACAGAGTTAGGAAACCCCAAGCCCAAGGTTTCTTTGTGGGTCTTGGTAAAGCCATCCTCTGGCCTCAAATCAGATTCTTGGCAAGCTTTCATCTGATGATGAAGGTGCTACCTGCCTTACACTCAAACTGCAGGTTAATAAATTCAATCAGGTTCCAACAATATCATTGAAGCCCAGTCTGCATATTTGAGAAGGACACCCCCCGACCCCACCCCACACCCCCAATCGAGTTAATATGGAAGGCCTTGCCACCTGAAAATTTAATGTCATGTCAAAGTCCAGAGGAGGGAGATACAACCCAATGTTTTATCTGAAACATACTGTGGGGCAGGCGGAGGGATTAAAATTTTACCAACTCTCCATTTTGATTTGAAATGACAGGGGTCCATGCTCCATCTGTGGACGTTCACAGGACAGGGATTCCTGTTGTCTCGCCAGAATAATACAAAGCTCAGGACACAAGCAAGGATGCACCAGCAATGGCTGTGCCAATGGGAAAAAAACCTCACTGGCACTCGATGCCAATACAAAAAGGCAAAGAGAGATTGGAGTGCAGCTCAACCACCAGAACAAAAAGGGTGTTTTTGCGTGTGATGGAGTGGACAGATTCTTTGAAGTGCTATTATAAGCTTTACCCAACCCTTTAACCACAGTGACTGGTCCTCCTGGCTTTCACATCACACCAAGTACCAGAAATCTTAGGGCGAATGGAGAATGCAAAGCCTATGAGAAATGGTACTGTCCAGAATATCAGAGATTTGACAGGTACGGTCAAGGAGGCCCACTGGCAAAAAGCAGCGTCTCTCCTCACTCTAGGGAAACATCAACCATCTGTAGCAGAGATAAACCAACGATAGCAGCAGAGGAGAACAACGATAGCATGGACTGTTGTGGCACACAGTTTACACACAAGTCTATGTTTTATAGAAATTATTCTCACACACAGACACACACATAGTGGCTGGTAGGAGTTAACAAATAGCATGCAATTAAAGATATATTAAAATGACAACAGCATTGTCGGGCTCCCTGAAGATTAGGGATTTCATCCAGAAGAAGACTATGCTTCTCACTGAGCCCTATAAGCCCGATACAGAGGGGCTGTTGCTACGTTCCACAAGTACCCTTTCGGTTAGTGCCCTCTATCGCCTGCTGGGTGGCAGGGCCTGGCAGGATATTAACCGGTTATATGAGGTCTGGGAGCAAGAGCTAGGAGTGGAAATCTCTTCTGAAACATGGGAGACCATATGGGAGAATACTGGAAAGATCTCAATCTGCAACAGGACATGCGCTACGCAGTTAAAAGTTCTGCACTGGGCTCATCTGGCATCAGACCGTCTGGCGAAGTTTATAAAAGGGGCACCTTCAGTGTGCCCCAAATGTAAAATAAGTGTAGGTACTCTTACCCATTGCTTCTGGACATGCCACAGGCTCCGTGTTTATTGGTGTGCTGTGGCGGGAGAGATAGGGAGGGTATTGAGGACTGAAGTCAAAGTAGACCCGATATCTCTCCTCTTAGGTCTACCGAATTTACCATCTTTAGACGGGCATGGGAAGAAACTATTTAATATTCTTGCATACTGTGCACGGAAGAATATTCTGATGAACTGGGTGTCTGAGAACCCACCGGGCTTGCTGGGATGACAGAAATTAATTATGGAGCACATTCCCGAAGACATTTTTAACAAACATGGTGCACCACACAACAGACCATTTTTATAAGACATGGCAGCCCTACTAGAGTAATTTGGAAACAGATTTGTCAGTTGTCTTAACTAGCGCGTTAGATTTGTCAAGCCCTGGGCCCAGAGTGTGGGGGGGGGGGGGGGGGGTCTCCTGAGTTAATACGGGTATATATACAAAGCTCCCATTCCTCTGTTTGGGAGCTTTGAGCAGAGCATAGCTGTTCTGTATTCTGTGGTTTTTTGCTTTTTTTTTGGTGTTGCTTTGCAGAGAGTGTTAGGGTTTGTTTTGTATTAGAGGGTAGGTTAATAGTTAGGGGACAGTAGTTGGATTGTTTTTGTGTTTGTTTTCTTTTTATTATACTGATATTTGTTATTGATTTGTATTTTTCAATAATTTTATAAGTTTGTAAAGTTAAAAAGATTTGCTAATAAATATATTTACAAAACAAATTACAACAGCAGCCAAACTGATGGACAAGAGAGAGGCCAGGCTTTGAATGCCTAACTTTTGATTAAAAGCCAGTAGTGATAAACGTATATTAATATATGCTCTCAGTGATTTGGGAGGATGTCGTCATCAGATAGACAAGTTCTTCAGAAGACAACTAGAAAAGGTGAGGAATCACTGGAGGTAAAGTTTGCTAATACCTCAAAAGAAAGAGCGGAAGAATAATGATATGGAGGTTAACACGCTCTGCACAATCTGTCCATCTGACCTCTGCCAAACATCAGTAAACAAATATTAATGATACATTCAAGCCTGAGGTTAGATGACTGGAGAGAGACAAGCTCAGAGATTTTTTGTTTCTTTATCTTCCCAGGAAGAACAACAAGGTGCCTCATGGGAGACTTGTTAGTAAGGTTAGATCTCATGGAATACAGGGAGAACTAGCCATTTGGATACAGAACTAACTCAAAAAGTAGAAGACAGAGGGTGGTGGTGGAGGGTTGCTTTTCAGACTGGAGTGCCACAAAGATCGGTGCTAGGTCTGCTGCTTTTCATCATTTATATAAATGATTTGAATGTGAACATAGGAAGTACAGTTAATAAGTTTGCAGATGACACCAAAATTGGAGGTGTAGTGGACAGTGAAGAAGGTTACCTCAGATTACAACAGCATCTTGATCAGATGGACCAATGGGCTGAGAAGTAGCAGATAGACTTTAATTTAGATAAATGTGAAGTGCTGCATTTTGGAAAGGCAAATCAAAGCAGGGCTTATACAATTAATGGGTGCGTGTGTGGAATGAGCTGCCAGAGGAAGTGGAGGAGGCTGGAACAATTAC
>NW_025207456.1:12130-13000 GCF_004010195.1 Chiloscyllium plagiosum | reverse complement strand
TAATCTGTTCTACCAGTTAAGTTGATGGCAGCAAGGTTGAGAGAACTTTGCAATTTGCTGCACAGACTGAGATAGGAATTTAGGGATCAGAGATCATACACTATATCAAAGTAGAAACACTAATGAAGCAGACTGAGATACCCAGTGTAGGTGATAAAGTCCAATTTAAGGTCTTACTGAACAAGCTAGGATTCACACCTAAATGAACAGGATTTTGTGGAGGTGGCATTTAGAGATACAAACATTTATGTAGACATTAAAAAGGAAAAAGATCATTGGAAGTATTAGTCGCAGTTGACACCGGTTTTCTTTTATAGAATTAACAACCAACCAGTGATGACCAAACGATCAAATAAAAGCAAAAAAAAACTATGGATGCTACAAATCTGAAAAGAAGAAAAAAATGCTGGAAATAAATCCAGCATTTTACTTTTATGCCGATTGAGAGGTAATTTCCTTCCAGCCCACAACATATTACTCACAATACAGGATGTAGAGGGGGCTAAAAAAAACGTTCAGCCAGTATTCGAGAAATGGGAGCTCCAAGGAAAAAGAGCCCCACATTCTGCCACCAATAGTGACAGCAACAGACCCCAGTGTCCTTGACAAGGGCCTTAGTGATTTTGATTGGTGGGCGGCACAGTGGTTAGCACTGCTGCCTCACAGCGCCAGAGACCCGGGTTCAATTCCCACCTCAGGCAACTGACTGTGTGGAGTTTGCACATTCTCCCCGTGTCTGCGTGGGTTTCCTCCGGGTGCTCCGGTTTCCTCCCACAGTCCAAAGATGTGCAGGTCAGGTGAATTGGCCATGCTAAATTGCCTGTAGAGTTAGGTAAGGGGTAAATGTAGGGGTATGGGTGGGTTGCACTT
>NW_025207456.1:0-2202 GCF_004010195.1 Chiloscyllium plagiosum | reverse complement strand
GTGTTAGCGGAGCGAGAGGGGTGTTAATGCAGGGAGAGGTGTGTTAGCGCAGTGAGAGGGGTGTTAGCGCAGTGAGAGGAGTGTTAGCGGAGCGAGAGGGGTGTTAATGCAGGGAGAGGTGTGTTAGCGCAGTGAGAGGGGTGTTAGCGCAGTGAGAGGAGTGTTAGCGGAGCGAGAGGGGTGTTAATGCAGGGAGAGGTGTGTTAGCGCAGTGAGAGGGGTGTTAGCGCAGTGAGAGGAGTGTTAGCGGAGCGAGAGGGGTGTTAATGCAGGGAGAGGTGTGTTAGCGCAGTGAGAGGGGTGTTAGCGCAGTGAGAGGGGTGTTAGCGGAGCGAGAGGGGTGTTAATGCAGCATGATGTCTAACTCCAAAATTGGCTGTCGCACACTGACCTCAGTGACCTAAGCAATAAAAGAGAAATCTAGAGGTAACGCTGCTTCCTTCAATATCCTCATCCTGCATCTCATCCAGTCCAACTGACTTCTCACCTTTACACATGGACAGTTAATCCTGGACTGCGTATCTGTCAGTTTAGCAGGGTTCGCTTTGCAGGCAAAGTGTTCATTTAACACCCTAGCTATGGTTCCTGACACAAAGTGTCCATCCCCTATGGCTCGTTTTACTGTGTTTTATTATGATTATTATCATTAACCTGACAAGGTTCCGCATGTTAGACTAATAGTAAAGGTGGATTACATGGGATTCAGGCTGGGCTTGCCAATTGCCTTAATGGCAGGAGACAGACAGACAGAAATGGTGGCGGGTTGCTGGAGGCCTGTCATTACTGGTGTTCCACAGGGAGTGGTTCTGGTTCCTTAACCTGACAAGGTTCCGCATGTTAGACTAATAGTAAAGGTGGATTACATGGGATTCAGGCTGGGCTTGCCAGGTCGCAGAGGTCCCTATCTTGCACAGACAGAAATGGTGGCGGGTTGCTGGAGGCCTGTCATTACCGGTGTTCCACAGGGAGTGGTTCTGGTTCCACTTTTGTTTGTCATTTGTATAAATGATTTGGATTTGAATATAGGAGGCATGGCCGGTAAGTTTGCCGACGACACTAAAATGGTGGCACAGTACCAATCAATCATCCCCTCCCTCCACCACAGCAGCAGCAGTGTATACCATCTACAAGATGCACTGCAGAGATTCACCAAAGACCCTCAGGCAGCACCTTCCAAACCCACGACCACTTCTTTCCAGAAGGACAAGGACAGCAGGTACATGGGAACACCACTCCCTACAAGTTCCCCTCCAAACCAGTCACCATCCTGACTTGGAAATATATCGCTGTTCCTTCAGTGTACTGGGCCAGAATCCTGGAATTCCCTCCCTCAGGGCATTGTGGGTTAACCCACAGCACATGGACTGCAGCGGGTCAGGAAGGCAGCTCACCCCCACCTTCTCCTGGTGAAACGCTATACCCAAAACATTGACTCTCCTGTTCCTCAGATGCTGCCTGACCTGCTGTGTTTTCTAGTGCCACACTTTTTGATCCCCACCACCTTCTCAGCAGGGGAACTAGGGACAGACAAAGAATGCTGGGCCCAGCCAGCGATACCCATATCCCATGAATAAAACATGTTGCTCATTGTCACTCTCCAGCACCATCCTGAACCTTATGATACTATGCTCACTGTCTCTAAACCTGCCCAACATGATCCTCCTCATTCCCATGAACCAGGGTGGGCACGCTGTCCTTTCCCATTGGATTGGATACGCAGTGCTGGGGAGAGCCCTCCTGAACGCCCTCTGCTCGACCCTTCTGCCCTTTGTACTGCTGCTATCCCAGTTTATATAATTAAGGGTCCCCATTATCTGTAACTCTTGGTGTAAGGTGTAACTTTCATCCAGGCTTCTCCTTGGCTTCTTTTTTGACCTTTGGTGGCCAATAGACTACACAGAGCAATGATGGAGTTCCTGCAGTGTTTCTTAGCCCTACATCAACTCTGTCCTCACTTTTTCTGAAACAATACTGCCATCACCCTTTCTTTTCCTGTCTTTTTGGAACATGTTGTACCCAGCAGGAATATTTACCAGCCAGTCCTGCTCTGCACTCTATTATTGCCAGAACATCACATGGTGATCTGTGTCTGTAACTCCCCAATCTTACTGGCTGCATTCTGCATATTTGCGTACCAGCACAGTTACCCTGAATTGGTTATTGAGTCACAAGTTTGGAAACAGACCCATCGGCCCAACCCGT